>NW_019154086.1:55696623-55770809 GCF_002288905.1 Enhydra lutris kenyoni | reverse complement strand
CCTTCCCTCTCTCTCTCTCTCTGCCTGCCTCTCTGTCTACTTGTGATCTCTCTCTGTCAAATAAATAAATAAAATCTTTAAAAAAAAAAAAGAAAGAAAACTCTGTATGAATGTGTGATAGATACCCGTTTTACATATTACATGTATAAAACCAAATACATGGAGAAAAATATTGGAAGGAAATGAGCCAGAATATTCATGGGTGTTGTATCTAAGAGGTGGGATTATGTGTGATTACTCTTTTTTATAGTTTATATATTTCCCATGTTTTCTATAATGTGTGTACATTACTTTAATTAGAAAAATTGTTTAAGGGGTGCCTGGGTGGCTCAGTCTGTTAAGTGTCTGCCTTCAGCTCAGGTCATGATCCCAGGGTCCTGGGATTGAGCCCTGCTTGTGGCTCCCTGCTTATTGGGAAGCCTGTTTCACCCTTCTCCCTCTGCCCCTCCCCTTGTTCCTGCTCCATCTCTATCTCAAATAAATAAATAAAATCTTAAAAAAAAGAAAAAGAAAAATTGTAAAGACAAATTATAATCCAAAAAGTAAGACAAATTATAATCTAAAAACTAAGGCAAATTATAATCTAATAAGTAAAAAAAATTCTTCAAGAATCAAAAGATACCCAGTGTTTCATTTTAAGAGAGTAAGTGTGGAAATGATTTCCTTATTCAGTTTTCAGGAAGTATTTGGAAGACTTTGTTGTCTTCCAAAACAACACATTTTTTTTTCTCATTCCCTAGGACTCTGGAAGGCAAAAGCAGTGCCTCTTTTTTTTTTTTTTTTTTTTTTAAAATTTTAGCCTAAAAAAAAAATTTTTTTTTTTTTTAAGATTTTATTTATTCCTTCGACAGCGTAAGCGAGAGAGAGCACACAAGCAGGGGGAGAGACAGGGAGAGAGAAAAGCAGACTCCCCACTGACCTGTGAGTCTCCTATTGGGGCTCATGGGGCTTGATCCCAAGACCCTGAGATGACCTGAGCCAAAGGCAGATGCCCAACCAACTGAACCATCCAGACACTCCCAGCCTGAAATTCTATGTTTGATTATGCCAGAGTAATTGCTATCTTATTTTTCATTTTTAGTTTTAGGCTTGATTCTTTTCTTCCCTTATCCCCTCCCCATTTTAGTAACTTCACATATAGACACTCAGTTTTGTGCTTTTTGAAATCTGAACAATTGTTATTCCTAAGAATTGGTTTTATATATTATGAATGATACCTGAACTTATTCCAAGAAATTACTTTTTTCTCCCCTTCGTTTTCCCTTTCATTTGGGATGAAGCAGCACCTGATTTAAGATGTTACCTGATAAAGCGAAATCTAAGTTTGAATCCTAGCCATGACAGTTGTTACCTTGCAGTTTTAAACATGAAATTTAACCTCTCCAGACTCCAATACCCTCTTTTGTAAAAATGCAATAATAACAACTTTTATCAGGATCTCATGAGATACTGTGTGTAAAGTGCCTGTCAGAGTAACTTGCACAATGTTTAATTATTGATAATTATCATTATTACATTTTTATCTCTTTTTTTCCTTTTCCTCTAGGACTGTTTTCCTTAGACTGTTTAAGACTACTGCATGTGTTAGAGTTGCATACATTTCTTTTCCTCTTTTTTCCCAATAGGTCAAAAAGGAAGTAGAGACGAAAGGCGTATGGGCCATGCCATCAAGGTACAGTGAAGACGGAGTTTATCACCTTCAGTACAGTTTCATTAAGGAAGCCGAACACCACTGCTTGTTACATAGCCCTATCCCTGTGGACTGCCCGGTGCGACTGCTCCATGGCATGAAAGATGACATCATCCCTTGGCATACATCCATACAGGTTGCTGACCGAGTGGTCAGTGCAGATGTAGATGTCATCCTCCGAAAGCATAGTGATCACCGAATGAAGGAAAAAGCGGACATTCAACTCCTTGTTTACACTATTGATGACTTAATTGATAAGCTTTCAACTGTAGTTAACTAGAATCACATTTTTAGTTGGTATGTAAACCAGCGGATCCAGAAGCTTGGAAGAGGGATAACAAATGAAAGACCCCAATACTTAGGTTTTTTCCTCTTGTCTCTACTTTGTAAATATCACATGAGTATTTATTCAATGATGTAGGATACAAATGGTGCAGATCGTGAAGAAAGTACAAGCTGCTGTTTGGAAAATTTTCTCCTTCCTTCAATCTTTGATTTTTTTTAAATTGAAGTATTGTTGACACACCAGTGTTATGTAGTTTCAGGTGTACAACATAGTGATTCGACAGCCCTATATGTTACACTGCGCTCACCACAAGTGTAGCTATTGTCTGTATGATAGGGCGCTATTACAGTACCGTTGACTCTGTTCCCTGTGTGGTACCTTTCATCCCAGTGATTACTCATTCTGGAGCTGGAAGCCTGTAGCTCCCACTCCTCTTCACTTATTTTTGTTCATCCACCCACCCCTCCCTCTGACAACCACCAGTTCTCTGTTTATGTGGGTCTGTTTCTGCTTTGTTTGTTTTGCTTTTTAGGTTCCACATATAAGTGAAATCATATCTATTTTGTCTTTCTCTGTCTTATTTCACTTAATTTAATACCCTCTAGATCTATCCATGTTGCATTTTTTTTTTAATTAAAATATTTCCTACTTTTTTGTTCAAGAGATGTTTACCTGCTAAATGCTTATGTTAAATCAGGACAGCTCTTAATTTGTTGTATTCTTGTCTACTTAGAATTGTTAATAAAGCTGGAATTTTTTGTCTTTTTTTGGTGTTGGCCATATACAGAGATTTGTAAAATTGCTTCTGATTTTAAAATGCATTTCACAAAATATAGGACAGTCTTTATTAAAATAAATCTGAAATGACCAGAAAAAATCCTGAAGCATAATAAAGTTCAAAAGGTAAGGATACCACTTTATATATTATATTCTGCATATTATATTTGAACTTAAAGTTATCCTTTTTTAAAGGCTCAAAGCTTTATAGTAATATAAAGGAAATATATCGCTTTTAAATGTTGGCTTGTATGTCATTTAAATGGGGGGGTGTGATCTTAATGATGTAGTATATTCTAAAGAGGTAATTAATCTTTATATATTATTGCCTGCCTGCAGAAACATTCGTTTTCTGTTAATATGTGCCTTAAGTACAAATAGCCAAGTAACTACTATCTATGTCAGAGGGCTTTCTGAAGTGTAGAGATAGTAAGAAAATACAAAATGCAATTATTACATAGGTGTTTTTAAGAACTAAAATGAGCTTGTGCAGTAGTGAGCCTTGATATTACTGAGTTGGTGTCAAGGCAAAACAAATTGACAACATGACACACAGAGAAAATCGTTGGGATAAAATTCCTGTGCCAGGGACGCCTGGGTGGCTCAGTTGGTTAAGCAGCTGCCTTCGGCTCAGGTCATGATCCCAGCGTCCTGGGATCGAGTCCCACATTGGGCTCCTTGCTCTGCAGGGAGCCTGCTTCTCCCTCTGCCTCTGCCTGCCATTCTGTCTGCCTGTGCTCGGTCTCTCTCCCTCTCTCTCTCTGACAAATAAATAAATAAAATCTTAAAAAAAAAAAAAAAATTCCTGTGCCAAAGAAAGCTAACAGCAGGCCTGACTGCTTAGCCTCAGACCAGCTTGTAGGTGAGCCCATGGTTGCATCTGGGAACTTGGCTTTCGCAGGTTTCCACCATTCCCAGAACAGATAAAGTGGCTCACTCTGCCTAAACGGTCTATACTGCATGAACAGTAGTGTTTGTGCTGAACACCTTTCCCTCTGGGAGTCTGCAGTTGTAAGTGGCAGGCAGAGGCTGCCTAAGTGGCCAGCTCCCACTACTCGGGCACTGGCCTGGTGGACCACATTTCACAGGTATCGTCACAACTCCTTACTGGGGGAATTTCAGCTCATGTGGCATGATCACTGGGACAGAATTCTTGAAGCTTCTGCCTCATTTCTCCAGACATCGCCTCCTGTGTCTTTTTCCTTTGCATATTTTACTGTGTACCCTTTCACTAAGAAGTCCTAGCTCTGACAAGTAGGTGCTGAGTTCTCTGAGTCCTAACAAATTATCGAACCTACAGATGGTCTTCAGGACCCCTGACTCAGATACTAAAAAGGTTAATGCCTTACAGTACTGCAATCTATGAGTTCTCTTTTATACTGAACAGGAGTCACTGAGCACTCAAATACATGAGTCGCGCATGTGTCGTGCCTAGTGACGGCGGGAGTTGATAGCGGATAGTAGGGTGGGTGTTCTGGCGCTTGCTCCGCCCAGACACCGCTAGTCACAAGGATTTAAAAGACGAAGAGAAAGTGGCCCTGCCCATGGGACTTGTCTGGAGCTAAACTCGTAATAAAATGTAATAAGCATAATTAGAGATTTGTAGCATACCTGTAGAGGCAATGGGCATTCAGGTTAGGGACAGACTCTGCGGTGTGGGTTTAAACTCCCAGCTCACCATTTACAAACCCTGTAATTGAGCAATTTACTTAACCTCTTTGCAGTTTTGTCAGCTGTAAAATGACATAAAGCTAGGTAATAAAGCATAAGGATTCAGTAAGTACAGTACCTTTAGAACAATGACACACATGCACAGGAATCACTATCTTTTCACTTATAACGCCCTGAGCACAGTCTGGTGAGAAACTGGTGGACATAATTTGTGGGGTTTAGGAAGAAAAAGCAGCAAGGAAGCCGGCAGGGCTTTCAAAGCACCTTCTCTTCAAGATGTTAAGCTGGAAGAAGGTTAGTTGTGTGGTATCATTTCAAACATTCAAAGGTTAGTAAAGGGGAAGAGGAGAAACCTTCACTATCTGAAAATAGGAAAAGCTGTTTTATTTAAAAAATATTTTATTCATTGGAGAAAAAGAGCACAAGCAGAGGGAGAGGGAGAAGCAGACTTCTCACGGAGCTGTGAGCCCGATGCAGGACTCGATCCCAGGACCTGGAGATCATGACCCAAGCTGAAGGCAGACACCCAGCTATCTGAGCCACCCAGATGTCCCTGGAAAAGCCATTTTGAAATCTCATATAGCTTTGCAGAGGGTAATCACAAATTCCAAATTCCAAATGATTTTGTATTTGTATCAATGAGATGTATTCTAGTGCATTGTTAATTACTTTAGTGGGAATTTTCCCCCAGTGTTTTCCCCTAAAGCCCTCTTTTTTCTTTTCTTTCTTTCTTCTTCTTCTTTTTTTTTTTTCTAAAACCACTCCATGCCACGTATCCAGTGACACGGAAAACGCTTGAATAAGCAGCAGCCCCTGAGTGCCTTATCCTCTGGAACCCCTGCATTATTTTAACAGTGACATGAGCCTTCTAAACAACCTCAGTACATGCAATGGAGAGAGAGAAGGCAGATGCCAATGGTAAGGAAACCTAAGTGAGGCCACAGAATAAATTTGCTTTTGCTGCATCTGCTGAGCTTAGACGCATGTCCAGACACAGATCTGAACAGTAGCTGTTCTCTGAGCAGCCAATAGAAAGTAATGTGTGGACGAGAGGAGGGAAAGAGCCTGGGGGAAGGCTGAGCTTTACAAAGCAAGGAGATCGCAAGGGGAATAGGACCAGCCACAGAATGGGTCAGTGCCCAAAGGGAAAACACCTAATTTTCATTAAATTTGAAACTGATAAAATAATACCCACACAACTAAGAAACTCTTATTTTCTGAAGGAAAGAAGTAGATGGATGGAATTTAGATACACCTTTTAAAGATCCCCTTTAAATACACATCTAGTCATTTTTAATTTAGAGACGTAATCACATGGTATACATGGTTCTTTTGATTTTTTTTAAAAAATGATGCTTTTGTACATTTAGAGAATATACCTAGTAAAATGCAACCAATTTTTCTTTTTTAACCAATTGTGTCTTTTGAGGAAATTATACTTCCAAATATTTGGACTCTCCCTTTTCTTGGGCTTTCAGGGTTTTGCTGACAGAAAAACTCTCTTCTACTAAAAAAAGAAATATAAAGGTCAAGTGTCAGTTGCCCAGTGAAAGCCTTTCCCAACGTGTTCCCACCCCTCTGTTTCTAACAGGTTTGTCATCGGGTCCTCTGCGCTCTCAAGAACAGCATTCTGTTCTCTTTTTGATAAAACTTAAGTGCTTTACAGGGCACCTGGGTGGCTCAGTTGGTTAAGTGTGTACCTTCTGCTTAGGTCATGATCCCACGGTCCTGGGATTGAGTCCTGCATCGGGCTCCCTGCACAGTGGGGAGTCTGCTTCTCCCTCATCCCCTCCCCAACTCATGCTCTCTCTCTTTCTCTCACGCTGTTCTCTCTCTCAAAAAATTCATAAAATCTTAAAAAAAAAAAAAAAAGAAGCCAAGTGCTTTACTATTCCCATGTATGTACCAATCTCCCTGAGGTCAAGAGCTTTGTTTTGACACGCTCGCCCCCCCAGGCATCTCTGACCACGCCCTGACAGCTCTTTGCTCACTTGTCCTCCTTACCCACTGCATTAACATTAACGTTCTGGGGAATTCTGACCTTGGCCTTCTCTCCCTACTTACCCTAAACAACCACACTAATGCTCCTAGTTTTTTGAGGGGAAGAGGGAGAGAGAGGATCTCAAGCAGACACCCTGCTGAGTGCAGAGCCTGATCTCAACCCTGACTGAGATCATGACCTGAGCCAAAATCAGGGGCTTAACCAACTGAGCCACCCAGGTGCCCCGCCACATTCCTAGTTTTAACAGCTCCTTGCATGCAGGTGATTCAAGTCCATTCCTCCATTCCAGACTTTCCTCTTGAGCTCCAGACCCGTTAAACCAACTATCTAATGCACTGGGATGGATCATGGTCCTCCCAGATGTAGGAAGTACAAACTCTGTTACTTTTCCCCTATATGTACCTCCCAAATGAGTCCCCTTTCAATAAATGGCACCATTAACCCGTTATACCAGTCAAATTTGGAGGCACTCCGATCATCTCCATTTCCTTCACACACATCAATAGGATGATTCTCTTTCCCTAAAAAAACAACTCAGAATTCTTTTGCATAAGTCCAGTGGCAGGCAAAGCCAGTAAATATTTAACAGCTAGCTTTCCAGAAAACAAAACAAAACAAAACAAAATAAAAGCACCCTGATTTATAAATTTGCCAACATCCATGGCATAAATATTTCTTTAATGACTGGTTTGAAGCTATCACGGTGATGTCACTGAACTCAACCAAGCTGGGCAGAAATGGCCAGGAGCACACCATTATACAGTAAATACTCGGTAAAGAGACAGCAAACATAATAATATTCTCAAAAGTACATGTAATAGTAAAATGTAGCAAAATAAATTAGGAAGTAATCTATTTTGAGTATTTAACATTTGTAATTAAGTTTATATAATTTAATTGCTTATAATGGCTACGTGACAACTGGCTTTCCCAACTCCTGAAAATTTAACCATGGGCCCTTGCAAGCAGACTCCTTTATGATCTAGAGCCTCCATGACAGCCACGCCTTAGTTTTCTTCCTGTATGTCTCTTCTCTTTGATCCTAGGCTCTGTTGATACTGGAACATTTTCACCTGCCTAATGAAGCTGCCTTTGCCCACCATGTTCCTGACGTTCCCCACCCCTCCCGCTTCACCCCATCTACCTGGTAACACCTCACCCCTTTCACCTGATAAACACCCACTCATCTTTTGAGGCTTAAAGTCATCTCATTTAGAAACCTGTTCCCCAATCCCTACCCCCTTCTTCTAGGTATCACTGTACCTCAGTACCTTGTGCATATTTTTAGCATGACACCTTGCTGGTATTTATTGTTTGCAAGTTTAACTTTGCTACTAGACCTAGTTGCCATGTCTCATGCATTTTTGTACTCAGACACATAGGCCCTTTAAAAAAGCTGTCGAGAAAATTAATTCTAACCCTAGTAGACCTCAGTAAATGTAGAGTTGAGCCTATTTCCCTCAGGGATCAAACATTTTTTTTTTTCTAAAGACTTTTGGTAGATTGCGGGACACTTCTAACCTAACCCCATTCTTTGCCACTGTATCCTCTCCAGAACCATGAGCTCAATCATTTGCTTAAAGCACCCCCATCTGTTTTGTCACGATGGAAGGAAATCTTTGGGTACAAATTACCTGGAAGGAAAGAGAAGAGAAGAGGAAAGAAGAGAAGGAGAAGGAGAAGGAAAGGAAGGAGGGAAAGAGGGAGGAAGGAAGGAAGGAAGGGAGGAAAGGAAAAAGAAAGAAAGAGAGAGAGGAAGAAAGGGAGGAATGAAGAAGAGGAAAGAAGGTAACTGTACATGTATATCTTTTAGAATTATTTCTAGTTTTATACAACAAACCAACCTCTTCCTTCAAGCAATTCCAGCCACAGAGAAAGTGACATGCCTTCTGTTTGGGCCTCTGTTCCTTTAGTGGCAAGTTGGAATTGACCTCACTGCTGCCACCCAAGACGCAACTCAGTGACTTCCGAAATTCCGCTGAAAATTTCCCTGCTCTAAACTCTTCCCCAACCCCCAAGTCTCCAGAGACACTTCTGTTATCTTCAGAGCTTCCTCGACTGAAGATTCCATGCAGCACCAAGATCTGCATTAGTCTGTCCTTTCCGTGCCTTTTGCTAAACCTAGTGCTCTTCTAAAAGCAGGTTCTCTTACAACCCTGTGTGTCTCCGAGTTCTCTCTCTATGCCTTCAGCTACTGACCACGAAATCTTCTCCCAGACAGACTGCCCCCATGTCTACCAAGTGATTGCATTTCCACTAGTCCAGGCCCCAGCCGGCAGGAGATTTCTCCCAATACCTGTATTATTTAAGGAGTCATTCCCTGCCGAGCTTCCAACCAGTTTTGCACAGGGACCGAGATTACCTTTGCATGTACCAGAATTGCTTTCTCTAATATGCCTGAGTCAACTGAGCAAACTGTTCCAGGGGAAAGAGCTCTATTTGATTCCTCTCCAGTGCAGTACTTGGCACAATTAAGCACTCAAAAAATATTTGCTGAATGAACCAAAAGAACATATTTTGGGGTGATTTTCTCATGAAAAGTACCCAGAGACCCAGAGACCTACACAACGCCAATGAGACCTTACCTCCCAAGTGCTTTACAGTCTAGGAAAGCTGATTGCCCAGCTCTTTGTCAGTTATAAAAGTTTCAGGGGCACCTGGGTGGCTCAGTGGGTTAAGCCTCTGCCTTCGGCTCAGGTCATGATCTCAGGGTCCTGGGATTGAGCCCCGCATCGGGTTCTCTGCTCCCTCTCTCTGCCTGCCTCTCTGCCTACTTGTGATCTCTGTTTGCCAAATAAATAAATAAAATCTTAAAAAAAAATTTTTTTCACGCCAACCCGGGTCTAAGTTGATTTGTCCTGAGATCTTGTTTGACCCAATACTCAATCCCCCGGGGGGTAGCATGCCAGTGGGGCCTGCCAGGTCCTTAACTACAATAGACAGATGAAATGCTCACACTCTTATCAACACCTTTCACTCCACGAGTCTCTTAGCACATTGACATTGAGCCCTGTTTAATTGAGGAAACATGCTCCTAGTATCTTTCGATTAAAAATAGCATTAAAAAGGTGCATTCTTTGGTTAAGTCAAACTGCGACACCACAGTTTCGCACGAGGATGGAAGTTTCTGGATGGAATCTGGCTGGCAGCTTCCCAAGTGAATGGTTGCGGCTCTCCGCCCCTCCCTCCGGTCCAGCCCGACAACTGTTACCTCAGGGCACAGGGAAAGTGGTTTGGCAACTCCCGACAGATGGACAGCTGACAGGATGGACCCTCCCCCAGGCCCCCGCCCCCCCCCCCCCCCCCCCCCGCGCGGCTGCCGGGGGGCTCGGCCTCGACTGTGAGTCCGAGCGCATCATCTCATCCCATCTCATCCCATCTCATCCCATCGATAGGCGGGACCGAGAGGGGCGTTCCGGCGCCCCTGGACCAGCAGGGGCTTTATTCTAGAGTCACCGGCGCGTGGCTGCGCTGTTCTTTCGCGTTGGTAGGTGAAACCCCAGCGGCTTCATTGGCTCCTCGATTTAAACCACGCCCGGCTTTCTGCCCGCTCCTGCTGCTGCTGGGCCAGACCGCCCAGCCCCGCACGTCCCAGCCCCGCTCGCAGGGAGCCCGGGGCCGCCGCTGCTATTGTGTGGATGCCGCGCGTGTCCTCTCTTGTCTTCCAGAGATGGCTAACCGGGGCCCGAGCTACGGCTTAAGCCGAGAGGTGCAGGAGAAGATCGAGCAGAAGTACGACGCGGACCTGGAGAACAAGCTGGTGGACTGGATCATCCTGCAGTGCGCCGAGGACATAGAGCACCCGCCCCCCGGCCGGGCTCATTTTCAGCAATGGTTAATGGACGGGACGGTAAGGCCGGAGCGGTCTTGCTTGCCGGGGCAGTGGGCTGGGAAGCCCTCCAGGGCTTTCCTCTTCCAAGGCGAGGCTGCGGAAGGGGCTGCGGCTGCCAGTCTCTGTGTCTCCCCGGGTGGGCACGGGCATGCCTTTATTCCTCAGGGTTGAGGAGCTGGGCTCCCGCACAATTCCCTAGTTGGCTTAGAGGATTCTGCGCCCACCGGATACAGGGCAGCTTCCTTTGGAGTTCTTGCCAAATTAGAAGCCTTTTTGCTTTTTCCAGTGGGAATAGAAATAAGGATTTCCCTTCCCTTTCTCCAGGTTTTGGGTCCCTCAGCTCTTGGAGAGTTATTTCCCCTCCCCGCCCAGGGAATGGGTTAGTTACAAAGTACAACAAAGGAAGGGGTCAGGGAGACTAAACACCTTCCCATCCTTCCCTTCTGTCTGGGAGCCCTGCTGCCTGGGGGTCCCGAATGTCTGTTGAATGCATGGGTTCTCGAGAAACTGAAGGGAATCCTTATTTGAGAACTGCTTTTCTGATCAGAGGCTCTGGTGTGTTTGGGGGCTGGGGACTGCTGATTCCCACAAGCCCAGCTTTTCCCTGCAGGCTGTGATTTACTGTTACGTAACAGCTGCTCCCTGCTTCTGCCGGGTTTCCCAGGACTTGGGTTAGGGGCAACTAGGAGGATGGTACCTGGTTCGGTTATTTTATACATCGTTGGCACATATGCGATGAATTATTGAAGCCTGATTCTGATATGCCTTTTGATAGAAGACATAGTATTAGATTCTATTATTTGACTTCCCCTCCCTCCCTTGAAAATCTGCAATCACGGTCTCATCACCACACATTTTTCCCTATTTGTAAACATTCTTTCCCTCCTCCAGAGGAAGGAAGGGAGGAGCAAGGAGGGAAGGGGATTCCTAGGCTGCAGGACCTGCTTGGAGTCTGGAACAGCTCAGGGAGTGAGGCCGCCTGGGTCTTTGGGATTTGGCATGGGAACCCGGCCACCCAGCCCTGAGCCAGTGCCTTCCTAGGGCGCAAGAATTGTTCCAGCCCAAACCTGTAAGCTGCGCCCTGTAGGGCCTGGATTCACTTGCATCCGTGATGGGATACGTACAAAAAGAAATCCTGATTTTGTCTCCCCTTTCTCCCTTCAGGTCCTGTGCAAGCTGATAAACAGTCTATACCCACCAGGACAGGAGCCCATTCCCAAGATCTCCGAGTCAAAGATGGCTTTTAAGCAGATGGAGCAAATCTCCCAGTTCCTAAAAGCTGCAGAGATCTACGGTGTCAGGACCACGGACATTTTTCAGACGGTGGATCTGTGGGAAGGTAAACAGCCCTTGGGCCTTTGGGATTGCCCCCCCTCCCCCTCTACTTTGTCCATCTCTTTGTGAAACCTGCTCCCAGTGTTCTTCCCTGGGCCCATGTGTGCCCCTGTGGTGGGGAGCGCAGTGGGGTGGGGTTATCCGCTGCCCGGACCCAGGGGCTCTGTTAGCCTACCCCTTTGTGATGAGCTATTGAAAAGAGTCCCCTCCTCTGAGGGAACACACACTCCGAGGACATCAGCAAACTAGGGTGGAAACGGAGGCCTCCGCTGCGAGGAAGCTAAAATGGTTACATGGATGTCGTTCGTTCCCATGACCCCTCCCACAACGTACTCTTGGAGAACAAATGGTAGCTCCTGGAAGAGAAGGGGGGTGGTAAGCATGCTTCTGACTCACCAGCGGCGGGGCTTCCAGACAAAGCCGCCAGGCGCAGTTGTGTCATTCAATCTGAGAAAGCAAGAGCACCCCGACCTTTTACTAAACTGTTGTCAGAGGGCTTGGGGACTCACCTTCCAGATATGTATTCCGCTCAGGAAGTGTGACACATAATTCTTTCTTTCACATTTGTGACTTGACTGAAGGAGTCTTATGAGGCATAAAAATCAAATCCCATTTCTGGACGTACTTAACCAACCACCATTATCGGGGAAAATGTTGTGACTGGAGACAGTGTCCAAGAATTTGAGACCCATGGTTATAGGGCCTCGTGTCCCCCTTGAGCCCAAATGTGTGTGCCCCTCCATGCAACTGTCCCATGCGAAGCCGGCCAGGCTCTGGAGGTACAGAGCCTCATGCTCGCTGGCCCTGGGTGTTATCAGCGGTTCTACCCATAGGACACCCAGTGCAGTGGTATTTCCTGTGTCTTTCACATGCCAGTTATTAGAATCCCAAGACCCCCGTCAGGTTACCTGTGTTTGCCATTATGGAGGAACTCAGATATCCGGTCCTTTGGGACTGGCGTGGGACTTTGGGGATGTTCACCTCCACGTCCTCGTGGATGTCACAGGTGAGGCTTGGTTTCTGCTCTTTAGATCAAAACGAGGATGATTTTCCCAGCAATAAAGATAGTGGTGCCTGTGGACGGTTTCCCATGCAGGAGGCAGGTGGAAGGCATTTACTGTGTATTGCCAATCAGTACTCCTACAATTCTATGGGGTGTTGTTAACTTCCCCATTTCCTAGAAGACGATGCTGAAGCTTGCCTGTAATTACTTGTTCCACCATATGGCCAGGAACTAGCAGCAGAGGGGGGACTCAAAGCTGGTCTCTCTGATGCTGGGAGGATAGGGCCTCAACCCGTAAGCCGTGCCATGCTCTGACCGTCTCTGTCTCCTTCACCTGCACCAGGAGCGGGTTGTTGTATCCCAGCAGTGACTGAGGAAGACGGAGATGAGGGGGTAGAGTCAGGGGTCTGTGGGACAGAATGATGGAGCCCCCGCACTAGGCAGTTCTTGTGAATAGAAGAGTGAGCCCCCCAGGTACAGAAAGTGTGTAGGAAGAGGAAGAAAGTGGGAGGTCTGTGGGAGATGGGGACCCCGAGTGTGCTTTCCCGTCTTTACGTGACTGAGGCTGTTTACTTGCCTTTGCACGTTTATCCAAGACCATGCAGGGAAACTTTATCTCCAGGAGGGGCTGGCAGTGAAGAGGAGGGTTCGAGGGAGCACTGGATCCCTGATTACAGAGCAGGGGGAGGTCTACAGCGCCTGCCCCAGCCATGTATGTTCATACTTCTTAAGGGAAAGGGAGGTCAAGAAGCAGAAGGGAGACTGACTGTGGCAGCCCAAGGTAGGGTAGTAGACGGGCAGGCTCCAGGCCAGGTTAATGCTGCTAGAAAACAGGAGATGAGGCAGACACTGAGGAGTCTCATCTTCGGGGGGAAAAAGTATGGACCTTGAGAGGCAAAGAAGGGGACTCCCTCCAAGGTGTCGTGGCTGACCTGGCATGTAGGTAGGCATGGCTGACAATAGGAAAGTGGATGCTCAGGGGTGTCCAAATGGCCTCTGGCGGCCCCCTCCATGGGACACTGAGGACTGAGGTTCAGGAAGAGTCCTAAGCATTATAGGGGATGTTCAGGATCACTGACAGAGGCTCAGGCCAGGGCTGGTTACCGTACCGTGGGGCGAGGGGTGGCAAGGCAGGTGGCTCTGGGCAGAGAAGGGAGGGGCAGAGCTGCCTCGAGCAAGGCCAGGGTGAGACCCGTCGGACAGCAGAGTGGACCAAGGGATGAGACTGGGTCCTTTCTGCCAGAGCCCACAGTGGCTCATGTTTGGGGAGGAGCAACCAGAGGGCTGGCATGTGTCTGCGTGCCTATGAGGGTGTGCGTGTTTATACATACAGCTATTGAATTAGCCGTTTGCTTAGCTCCCTGCCACATTTTCCCAGCGTTCTGCCGGTGGTTTTCAGTTTATTGCTATTCACCCCCGATTCCATGCCCTGTGGCTGTGGTGGCTGTGGCTGCCGCCAGTCCAACCTTCTTCACCTGGGGACTTCTTTTCCTCCTCTGCTTCCTGCTCCCCGTCTTCCCTGTTTGGCATCTTCCCAGCAGGGGTCTGTTGCCCTTGGCCACCCAGTGACTCCATGGGGCTCTGATGTTGTAGATGAATAAAGCCGCAGGAGCCGCAAACCCAGGCTTGCCGAGTGCCTTCTCATTTGGGGTTCTGTTTTTTAGAGAGGCAGGCGCCCTGGATGGACCCATTGTCCTGAAACCCCTTTTAGAGGCACAGTCGAATGTTTGAAATGGACTTGGGAGCTACCAGAATAAAAGGTTCAGAGCTTTGAAAAGGACATCAGGGCTCAATGGCCCAGAAAACAACCCAAGCACAGGGATATTAGAGACAAAGCTACTAAGGTTCCCCTGGGAGGAAGCTGGGGGTGAGCAATCCCTTTCAGGGCTGGGGAAGAAGCGAGGGCTGAGGGCCGCTTAGAGGACTGGAGAAGTCCTTCTCTTGGATGATGGAAGCTCAATGCCTGGCAGGTTCCGGATTTGCCACGGGCACCCGGAAGGGGTGTCTCAACTGCCCATGACTCAGGTGAGCAACATCAGTGTCTTTCCTGTGGAGGGAAAGTGAGAAGGAGAAAAGGAAGAATCAGGAAAAGGAGGTGTGTGAGAGAGACAGAGACAGAGAGAGAATGAGAGAGAACACGTGAGAGCTAGGGAATGTGCTGGTCAGAAAGACTCAAAGAAAACTTACCCTGGAAGCTGATAGAATACAGATTTCTGAGTCAGAAATTAGACTGCCTTGTTCACATCTCAACTCCACCACCTCTCAGTGAACTTTTCCAAGCTTCGACTTTCTCAGCTGTAAAATGGGGTAATAGTGTCTATTTCACAGGGTTGACATGAGGATGGAATGGGGTGATGCATTAGAAAGTACTTAGTGTAGTGGCTGGTGATCATCGAACATAATGTATGGTGGCAGTGTGAAAATGACTGTTGTCGAGGCGCCTGAGTGGCTCAGTGGGTTAAGCCTCTGCCTTCGGCTCAGGTCATGATCTCAGGGTCCTGGGATCGAGCCCCGCATCGGGGTCTCTGCTCAGCGGGGAGCCTGCTTCCCTCTCTCTGCTTGCCTCTCTGCCTACTGGTGATCTCTCTGTCAAATTAAAAAAAAAAAATCTTAAAAAAAAAAAGAAAGAAAATACTGTTGTCATTGGCCTGTTCTTTTGTAGGAGAAATGGACAATGAGGGCGGGAGGAGCAAGGCTAGAAAGACGCATGTTCTGTCTTGGAACAGATGGAGTTCGTGAATGGTTTCAGGCAGAAGCTGGTGGGGTTGCCTGGATGACATTTTCTCTCTGTCATCGGTGGTGTCTTCACTGCATCAGCCATTTCTCCATCACGGAGGGGCTGGCTTTGCACGTCTCCTTTTTGTCTTTTTTCCATCTCGTGGTCATTACCCTCCTGATGTCTTTCCGTGCAGTATATGGCTTTGCCAATTCCAGACCCCAGAGATCTTTTTTTTTTTTAAAGATTTTATTTATTTATTTGACAGAGATCACAAGAAGGCAGAGAGGCGGGCGGAGAGAGAGGGGGAAGCGGGCTCCCTGCTGAGCAGAGAGCCCAATGTGGGGCTCGATCCCAGGACCCTGGGATCATGACCTGAGCCGAAGGCAGAGGCTTTAACCCACTGAGCCACCCAGGTGCCCCAAGACCCTAGAGATCTTGGTGGAAAGAGCATGAGTTTGGAGTCAGGCAGATGGGTTGAAACTACTTCTGCATCCCAGCTTTGTCAACTTGTTTACGTGCTTAGCTTCTGAGAGTCTCAGTTTCCTTCTCTGTAAGTAGGTCTAGTGTCTTTCTCAGAGGGTTCTTGTAAGGACTAAATGTGTAAAATGCCTAGCACAATGCCTGGCTAATAGACACCCAATACATATTGGCTTCCTTCCCCTATTACAAGCCCACCAGCAACTAACCTTTTGGTTTCTTGGCATCACCACACAGTGAGCAAGCCTTAGGCAGGGAGAATTCTAGAATGCTCGAGCAGGCAAGACTCAAAGATCAATCCAGTCTGATGACTTTTCTCAGCCGTCCTACTGACAAGGGTCCTGGACGTGTGGTTCTGCCCTGGCTCCCTGTTCCCCTTCCATGATGACAAGGAGTTAGGGAGGAGTGTAGTGTATATTGGGGATAGGACTGCCTGGAAGGTCCAAATATACTCCCTGGGGAGGTGCTGCTGTGTGTGTCATTCCTTCACAGCAAGAGCTATGAGATTTCACCCAACTTGAGAGACATTTTGGGATCTTGTGAGGTACCTGTAGTGACCTGAGTCATCCCACATGCCTGTTGTGAGCAGCCTCCTTTTCCGTCAGAAGAGCTGCCAGCGCCGCTCCCACAAGTGCTGCTCGTGATCATGTTTGGCAGGGTTTTCCTTCAGCAGTGGTTCCCAGCCTCCGGGGCCCATCAGAATCACCTGGCAGGCTTAGAAAAACACAGCCCCAGAATTTCTGAGGCATTAAATCTGGGGTAAGACCCAGGAATTTGGTTTCATACCAATTCATAGGTGATGCTATTTCTGCTGGCCTGGGAACCCCACTTTGAGAACCACCACCTGACAGAGTGTCCCCAGGAAGGCAAGCAACAAAAATTTATAAAACTCACAGAGCAGGCCCATTCTGTTCTCTGACCTTTCTCCTTTGACCTCTACCTTGAGTAGCGAACTGGGGTCATGCCTAAGTTATTACTCAGGGAAATAAGAAATGGTTCCAGAAAGATGAAAAAGGTCAGTATTCCAGGAATAACAAAGATGAGTTAAGGCTGATTAAAAAAAAGAAAGAAAGAAAAGAAAAGAAATGGAAGTAGCTCTGAAGCAAAGAGTTTGGACTACAAACTGTAAAAAAAACTTTCAGTATTGAAAGTAGAATGTCCAGTCTGATATCACCCACCCAAATGACCTTTCTCTGGTCTTTTTTATTTCTCTTTCACCCTTCTGATTATTTTTTTCTTCCCAAAGACATACATAAGATATCATGAAAGTAATAAACAAAATTCAAGAGAGAGAAAATCCTTGTTTAAGTATCCCTGGTGGTGGGACGCCTGGGTGGCTCAGTTAAGCATCCAACTCCTTTTTTTTTTTTTTAAGATTTTATTTATTTATTTGACAGACAAAGATCACAAATAGGCAGAGAGGCAGGCAGAGAGAGAGAGGGGGAAGCAGGCTTGAGCACGATGTGGGGCTTGATCCCAGGACCCTGAGATCATGACCTGAGCTGAAGGCAGAGGCTTTAACCCACTGAGCCACCCAGGCGCCCCCCAGGTGCCAATTCTTGATCTTAGCTCAGGTCTTGATCTCAGCTCAGGTCTTGATGTCAGGGTCTCAAGTTCAAGCCCCACACTGGGTTAAAAAAAAAAAAAAATCCCAGTTGGAGGTGGGGCAGTGACCTGACAATACAGCACCCTTTGCCCCAGCCCTCAGAGGTTATCATTTCATAGTCAGGAGGGCAAGACCACACCTGGGGAAACACATTCTGTGATAAGGCAGGAGAAAGGGCACACCCAGATATGGAGACTCTGAGAAAAGGCTGGCCAGCTGAGATGAGGGAGACTACTGTGCCGCACCACTGTCTCATTTTCCACAATTCCAAATCTCGTATCAGCCCCTCCCATAAGAGGAGGCTAGAAGAGTCCTCGTTGCCCGATCAAAACGCTGAGCTGATGCTGAGCTGTTCGTGGACCTGGTGCCTCCTACTCCCTGTGTCACTTCCCCTTTTAATGACCAGTGGTCTCATTTTTAGGTCACCACCAAGGACTCAGCATCTAGAAAATCCCCAGCACTTTTAAGACCGTTCTTTTTTTTCTCGGAAGAAAAGCCTTCAGCAGCGGTTTTCAAGTTGTCTTGCCAAATATCTTTGGTAGCTCTCAGGAAGCAAAGAGATTGCATGGTGCCAGGATTCTGAGCTGGCTCCCGACTTCGATCAGAGCCCTTCTAATTATTGACTTTACCATTTGATTTTGTGGGAGATAGCTCTGAAGGGAGGAGTTATTGCTTAAGGAATGTTACGTAGTAACTTACCATGTGCCAGACATGACGATGTTTTTAAAAAAACCGGAAAACTAGGGCTCCTGGGTGGCTCAGTGGGTTAAGCCTCTGCCTTCAGCTCAGGTCATGATCTCAGGGTGCTGGGATTGAGTCCTGCATCAGGCTCTCTGCTCAGCAGGGAGCCTGCTTCCCCTCTCATTCTGCCTGTCTCTCTGCCTACTTGTGATCTCTCTCTCTCTCTCTCTCTCTGTCAAATAAATAAAAAATAATATCTTAAAAAAAAAAAAAAAAAGGAAAACCAAAGTGCCAGGGCAGGGGTGCCTATCCATCTGGCTGTATCAGAATCATCCCAGGAGATCGCTCTAGAATCTGACTGTTAAGAACAGTCTAGTTTGAGAGTCATCATGTTTCTCAAACTTACCCGATGGTATTAACTGCCTAGGGAGATGATTAAAAATATGAAATTCCAGAGCTTCCACCCCATGCCTGCCGAATTTCCCATCTCTCAGGGGAGTGATGTCAAAATTCATATTTTTGAGGAGATCTCCCCCACAGCATCTCATAAGTAGTCCAAGAGGCTTGGAAAAACTCCTGAAGTGATATGTTCTAGGCGGGTGATGACAAGATTCACAGATGCTCCTTGACCTCGTTGTTCCTCTAGACATTGAGTATGTGACCCCAAGTTACAGAAAGTCTTTGCAAATGGCCCCCTCTCTCCAGCAACATGGGATCTGGAATTCTGAACTGGTAAGAGACAGGAGGCTAGAAAAGGACCCTCGGGCCATTCCACCAATCCGAGAATGCTGGAGCTCCTCATAAGGAACATCTGTTAGAAAGCAAACCAGACACGTCAGGAAAGTCAGCTAGACAAGGTAGAGAGGCAGATTTCTGTTCATAGTGTTACTTAGAATCTTGGCAATGAAAAACTTGACTGGCACGCTGATGGGGGACTCTACCCCTGCCAACTCTTCCTCTTGCTATAACCTTATTTGAGTTGAGACCTGGAGAAATTGTTCCAGACAAAAACACTCAAAGACTTTACCAAGGGTTGGTACCCTTGTGCTAATGGGCACCAAGGACTGTGACCCAGTTTTGTCCCCCTGTGCATTCCCTTTAGCCTTGGCACTGAAGCAGCCACTGCCACCCCTTCAGATCATCTCTGATCACTGAGGAACGTGGCATCCCAACCACCCTGTGATGGGGACCCATGGGAGACGGTGGCCTGGTGGACAGTTTGCAGACTTTGCATTCCGACACCTGAGCCAGAGTCGGGCTCTGGTTTACTTGCTGAGTGACTGGACATGTTCACTAACCTCCCTGAATTAGGTTTCCCATCCCTACACCGGAGGCAATAATATCAATTCCATTGGGTTGATGTCATGTATAATAAAGTGTCTAGCCTTGAATTTATAGCAAATCTCTCTCCTTGGGACATTTCTTAAGAAAAACTTCTCCAGGGCACCTGGGTGGTTCAGTGGGTTAAAGCTTCTGCCTTTGGCTCAGGTCGTGATCTCGGGGTCTTGGAATCGGGTCCTGCATCAGACTCTCTGCTCAGCAGGGAGCCTGCTTCCCCCTCTCCTTCTCTGCCTGCCTCTCTGCCTACTTGTGATCTCTGTCTGTCAAACTAAAAAAAAAAAAAAAAAAAAAGAAAAACTTCTCCATTGTGTCCCTGTTAAATACAGAACTCCTTCCCTAGCTTCTTCTGCCCCCAATCATGTCGTTGCTCCCTCTTCCATGCTCCAGGGTGAGGGTGGGTGGGTTGCTGGATGTCTTACCGTTGCCCCCAACGTTCTTCTCTCGTTCCTGCCTGGGTCCATGCGGTATGCACACCAGCTAGCGACTCCGGAAGGAGGCTGGGTGTATGCACTAACACAGCTCGCTGCTGTGCCCGTGGCCGCGGGGTCCTATCTGTGGCTGACTTGCTGGGTGTCAGGTTGCACAGTGCCCAGCTCCAGGGCTCAGCAGACCTGCTCTTTCCATCCAGCAGAAACAGACATCCTGTGTGCTCCTTGTACAGAGCAGAGCTAAGTGATGCACTCTAACCTTCCTGAATCTCCCTGTGTTTAATCATTGTTCTAGGCTCCCTTCACTGGCTCGCTATTTAAAGAGCAGACCCTCTCCCTATCTCTTTCCAGAGTGATCCTTCAGAATATTATCACTACAGCTCTAGTAAAAAAAAAAAAAAAAAAAAAAAAAAGGATCGCATTACACAGTGATGATTAGAGAAAAGCTTTTTATCTGTGGCGAGAAGTCACTCTCGTAACCACCTCGGGGCTTGCTCTCGTGTCTCACTATTCCCTGTGCCCTCCTCCGCCCATCTGCTGCCACAGACTCTGACCTGCACCACCCCCACCCCCACCCCCAGCCGCTCTTGCACCCGGGGCCTCTCCTCTGACAGCTCTGCCTCCAGGCAGCTGTCTGCCAACCGCCCTCGCCTCAGAATCCCGGAAATCACCCTGCGGTTAATGGGGTGGGGAAGAAAAGTGAGGGAAGGAGGATCTGCTGTCTCTCTCTCCTCGTTGAATAGATGGACATCCTGAACGGAACCTCCTCTGTGGGCCTTAATGGTTTGTTTCATGAGAGTTTTACTCCGGTCTTGCTCTCCGTCTGCCTCTCTCCTGTAATTCTGTATTCCCTGGTGACCGAGCTGCAGGAGCCCGGCTGAGAAGACCACAGATGGTTCACTCAGTGCAAAGTGGGCCTTTTTTTTTTAAAGATTTATTTATTTGAGAGTGAGAGGGAGCGAGGGCATGAATGGAGGAGGGAGCAGAGGGAGTGGATCTCAAGCAGACTCTCCGCTGAGCATGGAGCCTGAGATCTCAACCTGAGCCGAGACTGAACATCAAAGGCTTCACAGACTGAGCCCCCCCCAGGCGCCCCCAAGGAGGGCCTTCTAGTATTTCTTTCTTTCTTTTAAAGATTTTATTTATTTAGGGTGCCTGGGTGGCTCAGTGGGTTAAGCCTCTGCCTTCAGCTCAGGTCATGATCTCAGGGTCCCGGGATCGAGTCCCGCATCGGGCTCTCTGCTTAGCAGAGAGCCTGCTTCCCCCCCTCTCTCTGTCTGCCTCCCTGCCTACTTGTGATCTCTTTCTCTCTCTCTCTCTCTCTGTCAAATTAAAAAAAAAATTAAAAAAAAAGATTTTATTTATTTATTTGACACAGAGAGAGAGTGAGAGAGATCACAAGTAGGCAGAGAGGCAGACAGAGAGGGGAAGCAGGCTCCCTGCTGAGCAGGGGCTCAATTGAGCGGGGCTCAATCCCAGGACCCTGAGATCATGACCTGAGCCGAAGACAGAGGCTTAACCCAATGAGCCATCCAGATGCTCCGACACTTGCCGTTAACTTTCATAGCTTGACCCGCCCCCCTACCTGCCCTGCTGAACGCTGCTCTGTGCCTTGAGCTTTGCTCTCCACACTCCACACATCTGGTTCTCAGTCGGCGCTGACCGCACGGTAGCATCTTTCCCAGTCCAGGGCCTGGCAGTCAGCTGGAAGGGAGGAAAGGCAGAAAGACAGGAGGAACAGGCTGACTCGTAGGGCCAGTGGCCTTCTCTGTGGGTTCAGGGCCACTGGGCTCCTCAGATAACCATGTTCCTTCTCCCACTGTGTGAAGGGGGACAACACACACACATCTCTCTCTCTCTCTCTCTCTCTCTCACACACACACACACACACACACACACACACGCCCCACAAGCCAGCTATGTATCATCTCCGGTTAGCTCCTTCCAGGCTGCACAAAATAAAGGGCCTCTCGTTTGTGTCACATCGAGTGCTTTCTGTGTTGATTGGCTTTCCTTCGCGTGCGCGTCTCCAGCCCCGAGAGCCAAGTGAGTACTTCATGGGAGGCACTTGGGTGATTTTAGACCCGTTTAACCCAGAGAAAGTGAAAGAGAGGAGGCACCTGGGGTTAGGCGCATTTAAGTCATCCCAAAACAACTTCTTTCTAGTTTCCTCCCCGCCCCCCACTTCAGTCCTGAGGAAAATTCTCTTCTGTGGACCAGCTTGCAAGCCTAGCCACAGGCTTTCCCCTAGCCACAGCCTCTAGAACCCATGGAGGCGAGGGCCTCTGCCCAGGGTAGGGACCTCCCTGTATCTGAACAGATAGGAGTTTGGAATGTTTTACTCATATGGCAACTCTGTAAGGATGAGAAACTGGGCAAGTCACACAGAGAGTAGGAAGGTGATTTTTTGATCCCTCCTGGGAAGTTCTGCTACAGTTATCTTCAGGGCTTAGAGAAGCGTTTGCTGTCCCCCTCCCTGGGATGGGATTGCCGACAGCCTCCTATCAGAACTTCCTTTCCAGAGGGCCGGCCCCATCCTTCCAGATTCCTCAGCCCTGACACAGGCTTGGCCCTCATTTCTCTGTTGGCTTGCAGGGAAGGACATGGCAGCCGTGCAGAGGACGCTGATGGCTCTCGGCAGCGTCGCGGTCACCAAGGATGATGGCTGTTATCGGGGAGAGCCATCCTGGTTTCACAGGTGAGTATCACTTCCTGCTTCCTTGTACCCCGCTGACCCCCAGCAGAGGAAGATCCTACCAGAGAGAGCATCTGAAGCCTCAGAGGTTGTTACGACATAAAGTCCTTATGTCCTTATCCTGGTCCCCCAGCTGATACCTGAGAGTGAGGAAAGACCCATGCTGCCATGAGGCCAACAGCCCACCCAGGGCAGAATTGGTTGAGTGTTTCCTGCTAGATACTGGGCCCTCGGGCTTGGGCCATGCTCTTTCTCAAGAGGCCGAGTAGGACTGGCTGGTTTTTCTCAGAGGGGGCTTGAGCTCTGAACTTGGTTTTATTATGATCTAAGAAGCCCCAAGTCAACTCATTTATCCATTTATTCTTGCTCTCGATGAAGGGAAAATGTGCCCTGGTTTGTGCCTGTTGTCCCAGTGCGCTTATTGATAATGGTCACTTTCACTTTCAAGGGTGGCCTGGTCTGGATAACATCTTATGTGGTCATGTCAGTAAAGGATTTATTTTGCGGCTGTTGTTGCTGTTTTCAGGGGTGGGGGGAAGCAAGCGAACATAAACTCAACCCAGTAGCTCAGTGGGCGTTGAGGACAAAAGAGCACTTTGTAGAAGATAACTGACCCTACATTTCCCTACTCACTCCTTCTTCTTCTAGACAGTTATAAAAAAGTACAAGTTTAAATGAATCTGGTCCAAAAACCTCCTAGATACTGGCTAGTGGAAACTCCGGTTTTAGTCCCCACTTTGTTAGTGACATACCATGGTTTATATGACCCACAAAACCAAAATTACCTACTATCTGGCTCTTTACTGAAGCTTGCTGACCTCTGGCGAAGAGTACGAAGCGTTTCCTCCTTGACACCTAGGTCCTGTGGCTCTAAAACGGGAGCATTAACACTTGGACCGACACAGGGAAAGGTGGATTGGGATTAATGACCTGCTTTGTCAGAAGAGCTGTTGGTAATTTGCACAAGGGCTTGAGGTAACTGTGAGAGAGTGGGTGACAGGAAAGTTATCTGAGAGTGAAGTCTTCAGAGAGGTACCCCTAATTCTTTCATGCAAATTCTAAAAAATCATCTGGGTTCTAAGGAGTAGAGAGCTCATATATCATGCAGCATACTTGGAGTAGGCACGTAGCTCATGATAGGACCACAGCCAGGGCAGGAGCACAGTCCAGGGTAGGAGCATAGCCCGGGGTAGGACCATAGCCCAGGGTAGGAGCATAGCCCAGGGTAGGACCATAGCCCGGGGTAGGAGCATAGTTGCTATCAGTACTGTAGCTCAGTACAAGGCTTACTATTCTATTTGGTGATCTTGTGTTCTATCCAGTGACGGACAACCCCCTCCCCCCCCCCCCCCCCCCCCCCCCCCCCCTCCCCCGCCAACCCAACCCCGGTCCATTCTAACTGCATATCCTGGAAAGGGTTTGAAGACTGTCAGAATGACCTGATTCCCCTCACTTCCTCTGCCCAGGAAAGCTCAGCAGAATCGGAGAGGATTTTCAGAGGAGCAGCTTCGCCAGGGACAGAACGTAATTGGCCTGCAGATGGGCAGCAACAAGGGAGCTTCCCAGGCAGGCATGACCGGCTACGGGATGCCCAGGCAGATCATGTAAGATGCCGCCTCCAGCCTCCCAGGAGAGAGGACGAATGTTCCACACCACAGTCTCTGTGATAAAGAAATAGTTAGTCACCTTCTGACCTTCTCCTCTTTCTCGAAGCCTCCTGTTTCTGGTTTTTGCAAGTGCCGCATTTCAGCTGCAAACCCGCGTTGCCCACTGCTGCCACCTTGCGTTCATGTAGAACTATGCAAAGACTCCGCCTCCTCTTCCTGAGCTCCTCCTTGGCCCCAGAGTCGCCTTTTGTCTGATTATTTATTTATTTATTTGCCAAAAAAAAATGCCCCCTCCTCAACTTACTAGAACACACCTAATAAACAAATTAGTCTTGTGGCTTCAAACGTAAAGTTCGTTCTTCGGGGCAGCGTCTCGGCAGGCAGGGCTGGCTTTCATTCGCTCACGGGGCCCGCAGGATGGAAATGAGTCCAAGCTGTTAGGTGGGAGCTTTGAGGAAGCCCTAAGAAGGTTGTGTTGTTTATCTTGGCAATGGCAGTAGACGTCTAAGGCGTTTAGGGATAGTTTTGCCCACTCTGACAGTCTACAGCCATGAGTTCAGCAGCAAGCTCTTTGATCCCCTGGTTCAAATTTCCTATCTTGTGCTTAAGATGCTAGAATCTGAGCAGCTGGTGGGGGTGGGGGTGGGGTAGGGGGGTGGGGATGGGAAGGTTGCGAAGGGAGTGGGGGACACGGGAATGAGCGAACCCAAACCCCAGTTGTTTAAGGGGCTCGCATATGATGCCCACGAAGTATTTGCTGGATGGGTGGTTTTACCAAATGGATGGGTGATTGTTGAAGGAAAGAGCAGTTGTCACTTCCCAACCAATAATCTTCCCCCAGCAGCGAGACCCTGGCTCTGATGCCCACACTGATACAGTTTCTTCAGAAGCCAGGAGTTAGAGGCCCGTGTTGATTGTTCCCTTACACTCATTTAGAGGATCTAAATCCCTAAACCGGTTGGATATTGCCTAAGGCTGAGCTTTAGCTAAGATGGGATAGGTTCTACAGATTCTGTCAGCCATATAAAAATTAAGAAGGCTAATAAGCCTTGGGACCACCCAACTTAATCTTATTCTTTCTTACCAGCAGAAGCAAGAAAAAAGTCATGCATTTATTAAGAAAATAAGGCGTCATATCCATATAATGCACTGTTAATTAAAAAGGAAAGACAAAAACAAACGAAACTGTGGATATTGTCACCCTGTAATGGTTTGGAGGGTGGCTTTCAAACTGTGTTTTCTGCAGTTCTAGGCTTCCATAGAGATTTCTATGGGATCCCCATGGGGGGGGTGGGCAGCATTGCTTATAAGAGGCAAAATCCTGGGTCTCCATTCCTTCTTCAGTAAGAGCATCATGGATCTTATCTATTTTATATATTAGGATTCAGCATAAGATTTTAAAAGACTTTAAATATTATCAAAACAAAACAAAACAAGAATCAGTAAAGGAAATGAGCCTGAGTCACCTAAAGGGGCTAATGTGTCCTGTAGGAGCCCTGTTGACTCTGACAGCCACTGGTGAGTTTTCTGTTTCTGGAAAGACATCACATGTGCATGGCAGCTGAACACTTACCTCGAAGTCGCCACAAAAGCAAGAGAGGAAGGTTGATGAAAACCAAAAAACTGAAATAAAACTGGGAGGGAATTCCTGGAGAGAGATGGAAGGTGGTCAGGTCCCTGTCTGGGATTGAGAGTGGGAGCGTGGGACATAGGTTTGCAAGGGGGCTGCCAGGCTTTGCCTATTCGGTTCCCCACACCACCCTGGTCCACCGCTGCTGTGCCAGAGACATGAAGAGGCAGGAAAACAGCAGAAATCAGCTCAGAGCCAGAACGAAGTAACCTACCAAATCTAGGGCAGTGAGTGAGGAGCCGGGGACTGGACTTTCTGGCACGGGGCATTTCCTCCTCTCAGCGTGAGCGCCCCAGCAGCCTCAGGCTCCCACCTCTGAGTCCCTTTGCATGAGGACAGCCTGGAGATGAGGCTGTTAACAAAAATTGAGGCCCTAGGGGGAGGAGGTGGACTGGAGAGGTAGGAGAGAGCCCAGTTTGTAATTCCAAAGACCACCTACCTCAACACAGTATTTCTAGCTCCTGAGAGTCCCCAGAAGCAATCCAAACTGGGGCCTGAGGCATTTTCCCCCTTTCCTCACTTTGTATTTGTAATCAAGGTAGCAATTTACTTCAGGGCAACGTGAGCTCACGGGCAGCATCCGGAAGACTCCTGAGGAACAAAAGTACCATCTGCCATCAAAAGACACACCTGATCACTGTTACCCCAAGAAGCAGAATCCATGGACCAGACAGAAGAATCATTTAAAAGTCATCTAATAAGTATACTAAAAATGATATGCGAAAATATCGGAAACATGAAGCAATAACCCATCATGAAGAAAAATCAACTGGGGATATAGAACATAAAAAAAAAAAATGAAATAATGGGGTGCCTGGGTGGCTCCATCTGTTAAACGGCTGCTTTTGGCTCAGGTTTTGCTCTCCAGGTCCTGGGTTCCAGCCCAAGTCATGCCAGGCTCCCTGCTGAGTGGGGAGTCTGCTTCTCCCTCTTCTTCTGCCCTACCTGCCGGCACCCCACTCCCCCCCCCCCCGCTCCTGCACATGAACTTGCTCTCTATAAATAAACAAAATCTTAAAAAAAAGTGAAATAAAGATTGAGAGTAGAATGGATAAAATGAACAAGCTAATAAGTTGGAATATCAAAACAAGGCATTCTAAAAAAAGATAGGCACAAATAAATGGTAAACACAAAAAATGTTAAGTGATATGGGTCAAAAAAAAAATCATGTAATTCGAATATTAGAAGGAAAGGAAAAAGATCAATATAGGTGAGGAAAACTCTTAAGAAATGTTTTTGAGAATTTCCTGGAAATTAAAAAAAACAACAAAAAAAAAGGACTTAAAGACTCAGTTTTAAAAGACAAAGATACCAAAAATAAATGATAGGAGTACTCAGTGGGAAACATTATAGTAAAATGTATGACCACTAAGAATAAATACAAAACTCTCAAAGGTTTTAAAAAGTAAAAGCCCATTACATATAGGGGGGGAATATCATATCAACATTGAACTTCTCAGCAGTAACCTGGAGACATAAGGTGATATTTTCGAGGAGCTGAAGGGAAAAAAGAAAACATTGAACATGTAATTTTCTACATAGCAACTAATTTTTTAAGCCCAAAAATGGAGCAAAAAGACCACCTGAAAACATAATTGCATTAAGTATTTCAATTAGAAAAATATCTTACCAGGAAAATGCTATTTGATATTTGAAAGGAGGAGAAGTTAATGAGAAAACCAGGACTAAACAACAGAGAAAGAAAAAAGTTCTTTCTTTTTCTTTCTTTCTTTCTTTTTCTTTAATTTTATTTTTTCAGTGTTCCAAGATTCATTGTTTATGCACCACACCCAGTGCTCCATGCAATACGTGCCCTCCTTAAAGAAAAAGCCTATTTATAACAATCCAGGAAAGCAGAAAGAAGAGGAAAGTGTCCTGCTTGGAGGAAATATAGAGATACTGATAAATTTAAGAAATTGTTAGGAAAAGACGAATATATTGAGTCTAACTCACTTCATGAAGCTGATTTAACACTGATTCCAGAACCCAACAAGAATAAGAAAATTACATGCTGATTCCACTTGGGAACATAGATGTGAAAAATTCTATATAAAATAATATCTAACCAACTCTAGCAGTGAATTTTAAAAATCTGTTAGAATGAACCCTTTTCTTTCTTTTTAAGAGAACTTCTGTTAAAAAATATTTTATTTATTTATTTGACAGAGAAAGAGATCACAAGTAGGCAGAGGCAGGTGGGGGGGGTGGGGGGAAGCAGGCTCCCTGCTGAGCAGAGAGCCCAATGTGGGGCTCGATCCCAGGGTCCTGGGGTCATGACCCAAGCTGAAAGCAGAGGCTTAACCCACTGAGCCACGCAGGTGCCCCTTTTTAAAATATTTTAACTGGG
Organism: Enhydra lutris kenyoni; assembly: GCF_002288905.1. Classification (NCBI taxonomy): domain Eukaryota; kingdom Metazoa; phylum Chordata; class Mammalia; order Carnivora; family Mustelidae; genus Enhydra; species Enhydra lutris. The sequence continues at coordinate 55,742,682 of NW_019154086.1, read as the reverse complement.
GGATGGGCTTTCTGGGGACCTATCCCTGGCTAGCCCTAAGTAGAAACTTGAACTCATGTCCTATTCCTTGCCTTTTCCTCTTCTAAAATCATAGAGAGATCACCTATTCCAAGCCCTAAGTTTTATTTATAATAATACTAGAGACCAAAAGTGAAATGACTTCTCCTTCATCATTTGACTAATTAATCTTTAGAAGCTTCTTTAGAAGCTTCCAGAGAAGTACTTGTTCATTTTTATTACTCAGCATTTCTGCTAATCCTAATTCTTCCTAAGCTTTATTAAGTCATGTCTTAATGTAGCATTCTATTCTTTTCCTTTATTTATGTATTCAGAAACTGTCCTGGGAACTAGCAAAAGCCACCTATGTGCTGAAGATATGGAAAAGACTAGAAAACCATTCCTGCCATCAATCAACAAGAATTTACTGAATCCCTAATATATTTATGGAATTGTATAACAAATTAGGGAGATAATGAAATACGAACATGGCTTTTAATTGGATGACTTTGTAGTCTATTGAACAAACAGAATCACTCTGCAGCTCCTTATATCCATTGCTTGTTTAAGGGCCAAATAGGAGCCATGTTCACTTGGCCTCTCTGAAGGAAAATTCTCTGGGCTGAGCTGGCCTGGGAATGTTTGCCAGAGGAGATTGAACCCAGGAACCTCTGCCTTGTGCCATCCTGGGAATGTATGGGATTCCTTATCATTTGCCCCAATCTGCCTGCACCCAACAGAGTTAAAATAATGAGGAACAGGCTTGTCCAGATTTGTCCAGACAAATCCTTGCTGGTGTCCTTGAACAGGGTCATGGTGACGTGGGAAGGACCTGTGGTACCCATGCCTGAGAGCCTTATTCCATCTTAGACCTCCAGGAGACTGAGCTAAAGGTCTGGATCTTAAAAGAAGGCATCAAAATTGTTTGTTCTCAAGTTATTTTTCAAAAGACTAATTTGGTCAGCTTTGTTAGAGTTCCCCTTGAGGTGGAATCTATAGAACTTTCCCTGGTGATGGTTTCGAGTCCACCACTGGATCAAGACAAGGAGTTCTTGGCTTCACACATCTGTTTCAACCCAGGAGCCAAGATCAAGTCTCCTGGTGATCCTGGAAATAAAAAGATTTACTAATGGCTAGTGACATCTGCAGTGTTGTGTCTGCTTGCAATGTGACCATATGTCCCACTTCTGGTTGTCTAATATGGCAGACACAGAAAGACGACTTAAGAAAATGTCTGACTCCAGGCAGACAGACTAGGCCAGAGTTGCCTGTTTTTTCTATCCCCGCTCCCACCAACAGTGACTGAGGCTGGTCTCATGTCAGAGGAAATGCAAAGCTCAATTTTCATAAAGCCTTGTTTTTGTTTTGTGCTTTTATTTCTATGCATGCTGTCATTTTAGTTATCATTTACAGAAAGCTTTAATGACATAAGAGATTGCGGCATTATTGTTGATAATAAATGTAATTGCCGTCGCCTCAAAACTGCTAATCTCACCAGTCATTAAAATGAAAATAATTCTGTTGACTATGAATCTTTCACTGCTATGGTAACAAGAAGCCCAGAGTAACTTCTGGTAGCAATATTGGTAGAAATGAGCACAACGTTCTTGCAAGTTGTTTTATATGCCTGGTCCGCTTGGACAGTTTGAAAGCTAACTGTCCCCATTCAGTCAGCCTCTTGAATGGTGCACAGTCAAGGCCATCTTTCACACGAGTTTGGTAATGCCCTCATGGTACGTGGATGAGGAGTAAGCTTAAGGTCACTATCTCCCCCGAAGAAGGATAAGTGTGGCCATTTCCCTATGCTCTCATCAGCATTATCACTTAAAAAATATGTGCACGAATGTCCTGAAAGACACCATCTGCGAATTAAGATGTTAGTGGAACCTGGTGTTCTTCCTGAGCAGCTGCAAAAGAGTTTTATGATTGCTGGGTCCTAACCCCAAATCCCAACATTCTTCATCTCTGCCAAAGAGCACATTCAATCCATGAGCTGTTCATGCTTGTTACTGACTCTGACGTACGCAGGGTCGGTAAGACAGAAGAGTCAACTGGCTAAAAAAAAAATAATAATAAAGGCAAAATATCAGACCAGAACAGAAATTATTACTTACAGAATTCAACTTGAATGTCTTAGGCAAGAGGACTAAAGCAAAATATGGTTAATTTGTCATTCAGCAAAATCAAAGATCTGATGTGGCTATAAGCCTATTATATACTCACAAAATAAATATGTCAACTTTTATGGCCCTGAGCAGAGAATGCAAAGCTATTTTGAAGAGCAAGGATAAATTTCACTATGGTTCAACTGGGTTTAGAGCGGTTATTGCTCTAGTGACCTTTATTTTAATGAAACAGATATTGAATTGCCTTCTATCGGATAAAATTAAAGATCCATGCTGGTTCCACATTCTTGGATTAATAATTCTTTGGGAGAACACTGCATCAGTCTTATGATGGAATGGGTTTGGCTCCCAGAGATTGCAAAATGAGAAAGTCTGCCTGAGAAGAAATCCTGTTTCAAAACAACTGAAGGAAAAAAATAATGAGCTAAGGGAATTTCGTTTGAAAGATATTTATTGAGAACCTACTAAGTGTCAGGCACTCTGTATAATTCATCTCTTCAAATGCATATAACAGTCCTGCAAGGGTAGTGTTTACATAGCTTTCCAGATAAGAAAAGTAAGGGTCAGAAGTTGTGAAGGACTGCCAAGTTCTCATAGCTAGTTATGGGGAAACTAGAAATTTGAACTCTGAATATGATGATTCCAGGGTTTTATGAATTCCATTATACTAAGCTGCTTTCCACATTTGAGACACACTGCTGGGCTCTGGGAGATACACAGGTGAAGACTTGGCCCCCACTGCGTTCAACCAGCATTTAATCTTTCCAGAGTAGGAACTCACAGTTCTACTTGTCTGTAATTCAGGAAAACACAAATATGTACAATTTTCTGGACCCAGCTCAAAAGATATGTTTAACTTCTTCCTGAATTCAGAGTGCCCTGGTGTATAGAGGAGCAACCAATACTTAATATCTGTCTTACATGTGAACTTATTAACTAATGTCTTACATGTGAACATTGAAAATACAACTAACTCTTCATTAGGATTATTCCTGCAAAGCTATATCAATGTTACGTAGATTTTCCCTTTTCTTTGGAATCGTTTAATTAAGGCCAGGATTAGACTAAGGTGAGTGAGACTCTCCGCTGGAGCAGAATATTTAATTTTGAGAAGCAAACTAGTCTGTAATACACCCAGCCCTGTGTGGCAAAAAGAAATAATTCTAGGGAAACTAGGTCTTTGGCAATGTTGTATTCCTTAATCCATGATAATTAGTAGATGTTCTTGATTACTATTTAATTAACACATTAGCCAAGATTTACTGAGCGCTTGCTGTATGTCAAGTCTCATGCTGCCCTTGGGCTTTTTCTAAGAACGGAGACTGCCTCAGCCGACCGGAGTTTATCACTAGGAGAGTCGGGCACTGGCGCCCCCTACTGGCGCAGCCCTGCCTCACGGCTCTGGATTACGGCCTGATACCAGCCCAGGAGACAGAGTCCAGCCTCTCCTGGTTTGGTAAAACGCTAATTTCTGCAGTGAGGCTGAGGCACCTGTACTGAGGCACTTGACAGCTGAGGATAACCGGCATTTGGCTCTGTCAAGGACTTCTGGTAACATTCACCTTGGGAAAGAAGTGCAAAGATACCACGGAAGATAAGTCTCTTTCTGGTCCACTGGAGCACATTTATGTAACAAATGATCACTTAGCAGAGACATCCACTCATATGCCCTTTGTGCTTGACGGGAAAGGGAGAGGATGGAAACAATCGTCCTCAAAAAGTCAGAGGCACTTAGCCTATTGGGGAAAGACAATAAAACTGTGCTGGAGCCTCTTGCCTCTTGATGCTAGGTCCAAGGATATCCCAACCATGCTTTACTTTTTAAAGATTTTATTTATTTGACAGAGAAAGAGAGAGAGAGAACACAAGCAGAGGAAGGGGCAGAGGGAGAGGGAGAAGCAGCCCCCGCCCACCCCCCTGCAGAGCAGGGAACCTGAGACGGGACTCAATCCCAGGACCCTGGGATCATGACCTGAGCCAAAGGCAAATGCCCAACCAACTAAGCCAACCAGGTGCCACAAACCATATTTTTAAAATTAATTAATTAACTAACTAATTAATTATGTTTAATGGTTCAGAAAAACGTTATATGTTCATATAAAAAAGAGATAAAGCAAATGTGACCTAACTCTGAAAATTGGTGACTTTTTTTTTTTTTTTAATGTTCTGTTAGCCACCGTGTAGTACATTACCAACCAAGTTTTAGAACTCTAAAGTGAGATCAGTCACAGTAGGACAGCCCAGGAGATACACTGATGAATAAACCCCTCTCTGAGATCCCTTGAGGTTTTAGGTAAGCCTTAATCAAATAGAGATACCAGTGGAAATGAGTAAAAAAGAATTTAGCAACCACTGTGACAGAAACCACACACAGCTATGTATTGGCTGGAATGAAACCTACAGCAGGTTCGTAATTGCAAAAAGAAGGGGAGAAACACCTGCTTCCGCGCTCTATAACTTTCCCCGATTAGGATAGGAAATGTTGGAAAGCCAAACTGTTTTTTAGGAGAAAAGGCCTAATTCAATTTGGAAATCTCAGAAAGACTATGAAAATCAGAAGGCTCTCTTGTGTTAGGGGGTAGTGGAGGGTAGGATTGTTGCTTTACCACATCACTAATGTGTTTATTTGGATGTTAGCTGTGCTCCCAAGCATCTGATCTTTGACAGAAATGACCCAACCATATGCTGAGATCTTTGTTTGCTATTTGTAAATTACATCAAGGCCATCGGGGCTTCTAATTGGGAATGATTTAGGATAATGAGCAAGTAGTTGAATGGGATTTATTTCAGATTCCAGAACATGCACATAGCCTCTGGGAAAGCTGGTAGGACACACTGGAGTTCAGAGTGCTGCACAGCGTGACAAAGGAAATCAGTGGGGAAATGTTACTTTGCGGAACGGTGTAAGGCTTGACTCTGCTACGTAGAGAGATGTTCTCCAGGCCCGGTCATGCCAGGGGATACACCTTTAAAATGATTTTGTTGCTCTTGTCTTTTTGTTTTCTCCTCCTCTTGTTTTTGTTCTTCCTTTTTCTCCAAGCCTTCCTGCATCAAGTTCATTTTGGTTTCTCTGTTTTAGTTCAGTCTATCATATATTGTTCTCATGTTTTATCACTTCTGTCATTTCCCCAATCCTAGCCTTTCAATCTGATTAATCTGAGTTTTAAAGTTGGTTTCAAACAAAGTATCCCTTTATAATCTAGTGATCTTTGCATAATTTCCAAAGTCAATACTTTTAGCTGGGGGCAGATTCATTCCTTCATCAAGCACTGAGCTGATTCAGCACCTACAGGGAACCAGATGTTTGACCAAGTCAAAACAGGGATCACTTTCTGTACAAATGCTTTTAAGCAACATGGGTCATTCTGAGCCCTCTAGATGTATCTGGTTAGGGCTGTATTGTAGATCACTTCTGGACTAGTTTATTCAAGTGCTCTTCAGCCCAACTCTATGTTTTTACTGAATTGAGTGCAAGTAGCACCTGCTACTTGCCTTCTACGCCAGGGGCTCAGAACCTTTCTCAGGTTAGAATGATGACTTGGCCCTACCTTCAGACCCTCAGATGCACCAGGCTTGCCATTTGATAGAAGGTTGACACTTTAAAAATATTTGCGTGCATTGAATTGATGTGTTGGGTCAGTTGTGGGCTCCCAAGGACCACTGCTGAATCCAGCGGAGAAGTGTTTCTCCTTCAGTTCAGGTCACTGCACACTATCTCCTTAGCCTGTCAGTCAGCACGTAGCACAGGGACCTCTGTTCCCAGGAAGGGGATAGAAACCTCTTCACTGTCTTTCACACGGCTTAGGATAAGAAGCATCAACCTCTGTCTGGCCGTTGTGATTTGATCATGTGTTCTGGAATTGAAGGAAGGGGCTCCGTAGCAGAACTTCCGTGCCAGTAAAGGCAACAGAGAGATGGATGGAGGTTCAGTCACCCAGACTTTATCTTGCATCCCAGCTTTCTTCATCATTGTCTTTCAAAACCAATGGCTTGTCTAGAGTCTTTAACCCCAGAAATGATAATTCCACACCACCTCCAACATTTTATCAAGAAAAACTTCAAACATACAACAGAAAAAATTCAGTACTATAAATACATATACACACACACCTGGAGTAAACCATTAACATTTGCTATACTTGCTTTATCGTATAACTCTCCATCTAGAGTGGATCGTTTTTTAACAATCTTTTCTCTTATACAATGAAAGTCACTACAGTAATAATCACAAAATAACATGAATAATAATAACTAGAAAAAACTGAAATATTTTACTCACTTTTGTATGCATAATTATGATAGTAAAAAATAAAGTCAATAAGTATCACATATAAAATATTATATACAAATTTTTACACTTTGCAGTTTACACCCTATATGCCTGTTTTATTATTTTTTAAAAGATTTTATTTATTTATTTAGTTGACAGAGAGAGAGAATACAACTAGGGAAGCAGCAGGAAGAGGGAGAAGCAGATTCCCGATGAACAGAGAGCCTGACTTGGGGCTCGATCCCAGGACTCCAGGATCATGACCTGAACCGAAGGCAGACACCCAACTGACTGAGCCACCCAGGCGCCCTTGTATGCCTTTTTAGAATTTGCAATGTAAATGTACTCCAAATGGTCACATGGATTAACAAAAACGAAATATTGAAGTTACATTTCTTCATCTTTGTCACGGTACTCTTGTTGCTTATGCTACACCTTCTTTTTAAATGCAGGAATATGCAGCTCCATAGGGTTTGTCGGAGACCCAGGATTCTGCGCCGAGTAAATTCAAATGAATCCAGACCATTAGAAACTTACTCCTAAAAGAAGCGTGTGTCACAGAGTCTTGACTTCGAGACCAACTGTACATGGGAGTCTCTCAGTTAACGTCCACATGTCATTCATTATTTACTGAAAGATGAGAATAAAAATGAGCTCATTTGAAGCTTGTATATACATATTTTTTAAACTCATTTGTAGTAACGGGCGACAATTGTTTCAAACTTATCCCAGTCAGAGTTTTTTTCAGGGAGGAGTATTTATTACCTAGACATTATTTAGAATTGCTGGTATATGGTAATACTATAAAGCAGACGTTGGTTGGCTTTCTGCTTGTTTTAAAATCCTGTGCATGTAGTGTAGCCTCCTGTGATTTGCTATCCCTTCCCAGTCATGGCGATGTCAAAGAGAAATAGAGCAGCTGGACACCCAGGAAAAGGCTCCGAAGACAGATTTTAGTCAGGGCCATTGCAAGAGGGACAGAGACTGCAGGACAGGACATAGCCCAACTCCAGACACAGCAAAGACAGCAGGTGATTTGTGGTTAGTGAGCAGAGTAAGGGGCCAGTGGGTAGAAAATCACTGAGAAGACATCAAGGGTAGGGAGATTCTCACTGAAGGCAGGCCAAAGATTTACACATCAAGGGTGGGGGATGAGGACCTTGATCGGGTATCAAGGGTGATCAGATGTCAAGGTTATGGGGCAGAGGGAATTCTCACTAAACTCACAGCAGCGTTTTTGCTACAGCTGGGCTAAGGGAATAGGGGCAAGGGATGAGGCCTCATCAACAAGAGGGCTCAGAGGAGCCTCTCTCAGGGATGACTCTCAAAGAGAGAGTCTTTGTCAGTGGCCACTGCTGAGGTCATGGAGCCTACTTACACAGGTGGAAGGAGTAGTTCTAGAAATAAGGGAAATAATACAGAAAAGAGGGACAATTAAACGGAGCTCTATTTTTAGATTTCCCCATCTTATAAAGCCTAAAGCATTATTAGTTATTTCATCAGTGTTATTAATAAATTGCAAAGCCAGGAAGTGAATTAGCACATGACATAGTTTGTCTGTCATTCTGTCCTCACCTGACTAACATTTGACCACTTTCAGCCGGCAGTTTCTCGTGTGCTTTCTTACAAATGGCCCTTGAGTGAGGCCGGAGATTGTGTCCGTAGCGGTGCTTCTCGTCTAAAGGGACACTGATCCGCTTTCCATTAATGCTTTGTGCTCACAGGAAAGCCTGTTTGTGTCACAGGGATGAGCTGTGAAACATGTGAGCAAACCCTGCCTTTTCCTCCCCTGCCTGCTAAGGACAACGCCCCTCATGATTCCCCGCTTCCCACCCTTGAACCTAATTCAGGCTGGTGTGGGCAGGAATGCGGGAGATGAGTGCAGGGCCTTCTCACCAGAAAAGGCCCATGTTGACAGAGGACTGCAAGACCGGGGAGAAAAAAAAAATTCCCCTTGAATGGGGATTTTCAGAGCCTGTAGCTGCACGGTCACGAGCAGAATCAGAGAGCGAGGCTTCTGGAACCTTCCAGGATCCAAGCAGGAGAAATGGGGCTGTGGAGATTTCTAAGAAGCAGGACTGGGGGGTTATAAGTTGGATCTCTTAGTAAATTCTTTAGAAGATACCGGTAAAAATTTTTTTTTAAAAATTTGATTTAACTTTTCATCTCTTATTAATTTTAAAACTGAGAGGCAATATTTTAATGACTTGTAAATATTTTCAGATTGTTGCAGGTGTCCCTGAGGTGATCTTGCCTTGAGACTTTGCTCTGAGGGCCTGACTCGTAAGGAGTTATGTCAAGAAGCCTATGGTTTGGGGTGCCAAGTTGGGGTGCGAGGTCCCTTTAACACTCACTATATAGTAATGAGGGAGCTTCAGTTTCTGAACTGGACGGGTGGAGGTAAATTGATTCCTTCCCTCTGAAAGCTAGCTTGAACGCAGCCACCCATTCTCAAGAGAGAATGTAAGAGGATAAAAACTAGCTTTGAGACCCCAGTGTGCTCACACAGGGAAAACCTAACAATGGACAAAGAAAACACTGACGTTTCATCCAAACCTGCAGATGTGAGCGTAAGTACAGCATGGGAAGCCTTCTCTCTTGTTTGAATGCCATTTATTGGTGACCTGGTTAGTAAAATGAGACTGTGTGACTTTATACCAATAAAGCCAGCAATAATAACACACTTGATCTTCTTACGGTACTTAATGGATTTTTACCGATGTGAGCTTGTTTCAAAGTGCTGTACTTGGCAATTGATTTGCAACTGTTTTTCTAAAACTCCAGGGAAATTGTACTGATCTCTATACAAATTCCATTTTAAAATTTAATCAGTGCTAACTGAAACGGCCTATAATGTGTTCCTTCCCTGAAGGACCCAACCTTGGCCTTGTCCGTCCTACATGCGCCAGCATTTCTGTGCATTCCCCTTTTTGACTTCTTTGGGCAAATATTTGAAAATAATTTGGCACCATAGCTTGTCCTGCAATAGAATGTTATTCTCTGGAGAAACACCAGCCTCATGCCTGCAGGACATCCCATTCAACGAAGCCTGGTCTAGTTCAGTTTCACCGGGAGGGATATAAGCTACATTTCACTCCAGGGGTGGACAAGGGTGTTTGGCAAAGAGAATGAGGGGGCCATGAATAATTCAGAATATACTTGGCAACATATTATCCTATTAACTGGTAGGATTAAAGATGTGGACTTTGAATGGAAGAGTGAGGGAGAGTATGAGAGAATGAGAGAACTCTTTAAGAGCACTCAAAAGAGAGATGATCTCTTTAGAACTGGTGTGCTAGATTGTTGCCTTTAAAGGAATGTGTGGTTAAAAGTTATTTCATCACTGGAGTTTAGTTACCCTGACATGTATAAATCTCTCCTTCAAAGAAGCTAAACTCTTGCATACATTATTAAAGAATTCACAGCATCTGATGACAGAGGGTAGAGGAGAAAAAAAAAAAGAGAAGGGAAACAATTAAATAATGTATTTTTTTCTCTTGCACGGGATACTTCGCAGATCCATATGCTAAAACCAATAATTTTCCGAGTCTTCTATTTCATTCTTTATTTTTAAATAATTCTTTTGTTTGCCATTGAGATGCTGAGTCCCTGACCAGCACATTGGCTGTCTTATGCACACACAGGAGGCCCTGGTTCCTATCCCACAGCCTTGCACGAAAACTGGAATGTCAACTTTTTTTCTTCTAACACCCAGTCAGGAAGCCATAAGTGAGAAATCAATTTGTTTCTATAAGGCACTCACTTATATTCTTGTTTTCAGTCCTGCCTCAGACAGGAGAAATTGATGGTGGGAGAAAGGCAACATGATACAAATACGTGAAACACCCACCTATTCCCACAGTGAGCTCTGTACACATGAGAGGACCCTCCTAGACTCTTGACCTCCTGACCTTCGGGTCCTCTGGGCCACCCTCCAGGAAATTCGGGTCCATCCTCTATAGCATCTACTTAGTGGAACTGGAGAGTTTGAGGAGAGGATCTAGGATTCATATAATGAATACTTCACTGGGGTTCATATAATGTCTGATTTTTCTCAATTACATGATTTAATGGAAGTCATTCTTTATACTTGTATTGATGATGTAGACTGATATTTTGAGGCCTTTTAGCACTAAGATTCTCCTGACGGGGTGACTCCAGTCCACATGTGTTCTAGACTGCTCTTCTCTTCTCTTCTCTTCTCTTCTCTTCTCTTCTCTTCTCTTCTCACCCTTTCTTTCCTTTTCCTTTCTTTCTTTCCTTTCCTTTTCTTTCTTCTCTTTTTTTTATTCTCTCTCTCTCTCTCTCTCTCTCTCTTTTTTTTAAGATATCCAATATCTCAGTTCAGGTGGTCAGTGCCCACGGGAAGCTGCCAGGTAGACGAGCACCTCGAAAACCCATCAGCAAAGCCAAACCCAAGAAGCTATCCAAGAAGAAAGCTCCCTTCTGGAACGTCCAAAACAAAATCATTGTCTTCACAGTATTTCTCTTCATCCTTGCAGTCATAGCCTGGACACTTCTGTGGCTCTACATCAGTGAGTGAAAATCTGTGTTCTTTTGGGGCTAGGCCTTGTCCTGTGGTATCGGCATCGGCACTGCGTGCCCCAGCTGCCTGGGGTATGTCTAAGAGATTTTCCCAAGTTCCCTGACTGGTAGCCACTCCCAAAACTGTGGAGGATTTAGGGAGGAAGAAAGCAGAATTGTCTTTCCCATTCCTTCTTTTACCACCACTGCTTTCTTGCCACGGGAGGGCAGGAGGAGCAGGGATGGGGGATAGGATGACAAGAGCTGCGGAGGAGCTCAGGAGCTTTGGGTAAGTTCAGAAATGTAATGCATTTTTAGCTTTAAGAAGTGAATGGGATTCTCAGTTGTTTCATTTCCTCATCCCACCCATTGCTGGTTTCTAGGCAACCTCATATTTCCAGCTCCCGAGCTTCCTCTTATTCATGCATCTTTCTCTCTGCTGTGTTTATGCTTTTGTCAAGCTGATTGGTTATGCTTTGGTCTATCTGACTGATCCTTTTGGACAGGAGCTCTGACTAAGCTTCTTCTTAAAGAGTACTTACCCATGCCGCTCAGTCCCTATAGCATTTGGTGGCTGATGCTCAACTTCCAACCCCACACATGTTAATATGTTTGATACAAGATACGTGTACTCTCAAGGATATTAAAAATTGGTTGTGAGGCAGGATTTATAGGCAAAGGATGAATGAATATTGTATTAAACAGTTCAGGATCTATATATATGTATGTATGTGTATATATATATATATATATATATATATACACACAGACATATGTATTTATATACACACATACACACACACACACACACAGATTACTTACAATTTGCAAGGCACAACGTAAGACATCAGACATACCAAGATATATCTCCTACCTTCAGAAAGCTCACAGATGCATTTTCCATTTTCAGAAAACTCAGTTTAGTGCTAGAGAGGGGATGCAAGTTGATTTTTAATTTTTTTTTAATATCTTATTTTTTTTTGCTGAAGCAATTACTTTGTGATCACAGAAGAGAGGCATCTAATCTGCCCAGGAATAGGGTCCAGGGAAGGCTTCATGAACTGGTTGTTCAAAATTTATTTCTTTCATATCTTGATATGCCCACTGTGAGCTGTGTCCTGTGATCGGCATGGACGCAGAGCTGGAGAGCAGACAGAATCTGTATCTTGAAGGAGCTTGAAGACTAGGGAAGGAAGTCAAGCAAATAGGCAATTAAAAGAAACACAAAACACAATCCCAACCCAGAACGAACCAACTTATTTCCCATCCGTTCTCTGCCGGCCCCCCACTGATAAATTTGAATTGCCTTAGCATCTTTGTGTAAAGATTTGGGACATCACTGTGTAGAAGCAGTCTATTGTCTGTGTGAAAAATCAGAGAAGGACGTTTCAGGAAGACGGAACAGTATAAGCAAAGGGAAACGGGTATGAACAACCGAGAACTGTTCAACAAACAACAATATTGTGACCATGCAGATTGTTGTACGTTGGGCTGAGCTGAAGAGCTGGGTAAACGTAATCTAGCTCAAGGGTAAATGGATCTCACTTGTGTTGTTGTTATCCGGACCCTTGAGTATTTACTGATGCAGGAAGACTGTGTGAGCTTCTAGATAGAAGGCGGGGCTTTCACTCAAATTTTAGAGTCTGTAACAACAACAACAAAAATCTAAGAAGCAGTTCCTTGTGAAAATCAGAATTGAAAACAAACATTGTTTTATATGGGAGGGTAGTGAGTCAAGGTGATCCATCCAAGGTCACGTAGCTTGAAAAAACAAATCTAGCCTATCAGCTCAGGCCTTTAATGTGCCCCCTCCCACACCTACACAGCCTCACTCCCCCCATGGGGCTACTGTGACCCTGGATGGCTCACACAAAGGGGGTGGCTTCCTATCACTCCCCTAGGTGCCCCTTCTTCCTAACTCAGCCTAATTCAATGTTGGGCATTACTCTAGCAGAGAAAATTTCTCCCTTTCTTCCTCTACTACCCTTCTTCTCTCTCTTTCTTTCCTCAAACATTTATTGAGCTTCAGAGCTATGAAAGATGCTGAGGGACAAAAAGAAGTTACTGTTACTCTTAAAGGACAGACATACTGACAGAAGTTATGATATAGTGGGACATACATCAAAGGGGAGAAATATACCACGGCCACGGGAGCCAGGCGAAGGGTACCACCGAGGAGTAAGACCGTGGTAACAAAAATGAAAGGCAGAAAGAAGAGCCCCTAATCCCCTCCCCCCCCACCCCCTGCAACAGTTCCCCAAGCTATAGTCAGGTGCTCTAAGGCAAGTCAGACACAGCAGTGTTCTTGCTCGTGTCGTGTCATCAGTGGTTTCTGGGCAGCCTGACACCAGATCCCATGGTCCTTACCAGGCAGAGTACTTAAGCATGAGTGACTGACACTGGGTTGAGAACCAGGCTTTGTGGCTCAGAGGAAGAATGAATTCTCCATGTATTGCACAGAGCTGAAGACTCACCCAGCATCCTGCGTATCAGCCTCACAGGTCAGATAAGGAGGAGGCCCCAGGAGCTCAGTGACCATCAGCCGGAGGGCCTTTCCCTTCTCCCACACTATGCTCACTTGACCTCAGAGTAGACATTTCTTACCTCCTTGCTGTCTTCAGACTCAGGATCCATGGAAATTGCACATGCTCTTTTTGGTCCCTTAGTGACTCTAGCATGTGTATAAAGTCAACAAGTTCTATCTTTTACCTTTTAGTCTGCTCAGAAGTATTTACCAGGAGTCAGTAGAGAGAACAGACTATCCGAAGAGAAATGATGATCTACTGCTAATGGAAGTGTTGTTAGTAACGACATTTAGAGCCTTCCCAGGCTAAGAGCCAGGAACATATGTAGCTGTCCAATAAAACCATTTGAACAGGGATACCTGGGTGGCTCAGTGGGTTAAGCAGTTGCCTTCAGCTCAGGTCATGACCCCAGGGTCCTGGGATCGAGTCTCATATCAGGCTCCTTGCTCAGCGTGGAGCCTCCTTCTCTGTCTGTGTACAGCTTCACCTGCTTGTGCTTGCCCACTCTCTCTGACAAATACATAAATGCAATCTTTAAAATAAGTAAATAAATGACACAAACCATTTGAGGAGCTTGATGCTGACATAAATCAGGCAGTGCCTCACTGCCACACAGAGGGAAGAGTCCCTTACCCGCTTTCTCTCCTGTCTTACAGGTAAGACAGAAAGCAGAGATGTTTTTTACTTTGTTGGGATGTTTCGCATCACTAACATTGAGTTTCTTCCTGAATACCGACAGAAAGAGTCCAGGGAATTTCTGTCAGTGGCACAGACTGTGCAGCAAGTGGTGAGATGATGGAGGGTGTGGGGGGAAGGCAGGAGGGAGGGTTGTGTGGGAGGCTGGGGAGAGTGGGGTCAGGGGGTGAGGGTTTGGGGTGGAGGGATCACAAGGTGACCGTGCTCCCAGGTGAGCGGGGAGGATCAAGGAAGTAGTCAGAGGGAATGCGGTATTTAGCTCATCTTGGCTGTAATTGCTTATTTGATAGAATTGCTAATTAATTTAATTTAATTTGTTTACTCATGTATTTTATTTATTGCTGAAAGTGAAAGTAAGAGCTCTCTGAGCTCCAGTTTTTCTCATCTGTAAAATAAAGGAATTGGATCAGTTGATCTTTAAAATGCCTTCCAGAACTAAAGTTATAATCATACTGCTTAATTCTAGGAGCTGTACACATTTATATCAACCTCAATACATTGGAATCTCTTTACTTAAAAAAAAAAAACCCAAAATAAAAACTCTCTTTATAGATTTAATATGTATTTAACCATAAAAAATTATAAAATTCAGAAAATTACAAAAAGGAACAATAAAACTTTCTTTAACATCATCTGCAAAGATAGAGCCCTTTTTATTCTGGGCCACAGAGACATATAGGACAGCACAATATTGGAATATTAGTAGATGTTCAGATTTATAATCTGAATTTTTCCTCTTAACATTAGGTTATATGTTTCTATGCAAGTACATTCTTTAAAAAATGTAAGTTTTAATAGTTACAAAGTTAGCCAATCCCTTTAAAATTTTTTTTTATTTAAATTCAATTTGGTTAACATATAGGGTATTATTAGTTTCAGGGGTAGAATTTAGTGATTCATCAGTTTCATACAATACCCAGTGCTCATTACATCAAATGCTCCTTAATGTTCATCCCCCAGTTATCCCATCCCCCCACCCCCCTCCTCTCCAGCAACCCTCACTTTGTTTCCTACAATTAAGAGTCTTTTACGGTTTGTCTTCCTCTCTGATTTTATTTTTCCTTCCCTTTTGTTCATGTTTTGTATCTTAAATTCCACATACGAGTGAAATCTTATGGTATTTGTGTTCTCTGACTGACTTGCTTCCCTTAGTGTAATACCCTCTACCCTCTAGTTCCATCCACCTCGTTGTAAATGGCAGAGTCAATCTCTTCTTATGGATATTCAAGCTGTCTATTGCTCCTATGGGTAATGCTACATGAAACTGCTCCATAGATTGTGTATATCCGTGATTACTTCCTTAACTGATCCCCTAAAAGTGTATAAAATAATCTATTCACGGTTCTTGATATACATTACCCACCAGAAAGCTTCTGCCAATTTGTATCTGCACAGTAATGGAGAAGGTACCCTACACAGGGGCGCCCCTACTGCCAGGACAGGCGCCCTGCCCTGTAGACTGGGGAAAGGCTGTGTGTGAGAGAGGGCAAGCTAAAACAGCGGGCACAGTGACTCCTATTTCCTGAAGGCCACCCTCACACGGACTATGTAGCTAAACCTTTCACCTTTACTGTGTATCAGTTATTCCTTGAATTAGTCCAAAGATTCTGAAGGAAGGAGGGAGGGGAGGAAGCGAGGGAGGGAGGAAAAGAGAAAGAAAAAGAGAAAAGAAAGAAAGAGAAAGAGAAAGAGAAAAGAGAGAAAGAGAAAAGAGAGAGAAAAATAGAGAAAGAGAAAAAGAAAAAGAAACACATAGTGGGGCTCAGCGGTTTTCTATAACACCTTCCGTGTTGCATAGTGAATTTAAACCTCACAATTAAGGTGGGTGACTTCGCCATTAGGTAGGAAGGGGAACACAGGAGCAGGAGATTTCGCAGAGACTCAGTGTGGCGTTAGAAATGCTAAGAAAGGGCCAAGAAGGTAAATTGAAGTAGTTCTCTTCTGGCTCCAACTCTGGAGTTTTAAAAGGGCTGGGTGTTTCCTTAGAGACCAGACCCGGCGGAAGGCACCGCCTGCCCCCTAGTGGCTCGGACGGCAATGTGTCCTTAAGAATATAAATTTTCTAGACTGCATTGCGAGAAAAGAGGTTAGGTCAAGTACTTCGAAAATGTACTTAAAGGAGTTTAACTTATTAATTGAGGAGATAATTAACCTTTGGAGTAGGCAGAATACAGAAGTTAAGCTTAATTAGGGTGTCTCAAGACAGTAGTGAATGAACGAAGGTAACTGATTATTCTTCATAGAGAGCACAGGGACAGTAAGTAACTCAGCACCTGAGGCTTCAGCCAGAGCCCTGCTTTTCTCCCTGCTAGCTGTCAGAGTTTGGACCTACAGCATGCTAGGTACTATAGATGAAGCCAATTTGAAAGACTTCAGAAACCTCGTTTTTTCTTTTTTAGGTAAACCTGGTTTATACATCATCTGCCTTCTCTAAATTTTACAAGCAGTCTGTCGTTGCAGATGTCAGGTAATGTATGTCCCTTGCTTTGGGACGTCTGTGTTTACTTCTGTAAATTCCTCTCAAGGCTGTGGAAGGGCTCAGCTATGACCATTCTCCAGTAACTTCCTGGGGGCGGCTTTGGGTTAATACGTTTTACCACAACTGGCGACCCAACTCTTCCCTGCTGTCATGCTGAGTTTTTCTCTGCATCTGCTAAAGCCTGTCCTCTCCCCACAGCTGGGGTCCTGCCCCCACCTCCCCGTATTAATGCTCCTGGGCACAATGGCCACAAATATGGCTACCATTGGGTGGGGGTAAAATCAAAACACAGTGCAGGATTTTTCAAAATATGTTCAGCTAAAAACTGATCACTGGAGAATTTCTGAGGAAATAAAGGATCTCATGGTCAAATAATTTGTCAAAATTTTTATGAATTTTAAATTCATAAATAAAATTAAAAATTTTATGAATTTTTAATTGATTTGTTTTATCAAAACTTATTTCTCAAACTGTGTGCCATGTCCCCTCACTTCCTGCATATCTGCTGAGACTCACAATTCCCTTTGGCATACCAAAGACATTAAGAAGTCTGGGAGTAGGGGCACCTAGGTGGCTCAGTGGGTTAAGCCCCTGCCTTCGGCTCAGGTCATGATCTCGGGGTCCTGGGACCGAGTCCCTCATTGGGCTCTCTGCTCAGCAGGGAGCCTGCTTCCCTCTCTCTCTCTCTGCCTGCCTCTCTGCCTACTTGTGATCTATCTCTGTCAAATAAATAAATAAAATCTTTAAAAAAAAAAGAAGTCTGGGAGTAGAACAGTTTGTTTACTTTCTCTTTCCTACATTATTTACCATAGAACACTTAAGGTTTGTTTTTCATAAAACATGACAGTATTTGTGCACTTAGAGCTCTTGCTCCAGGGTTTGGCTGAAAACCAAGTTGGACTGGATTCCAGGATTTGCTACTTACTAGCCATATAATTTTCAGTTGGAGTTGATCTTGACTTCCTTTTCTGTAAAACTGCAATAATAGGACCTTCCTCATAAGATTAAGTGGGATAAAGCAGAATTTAGCACTGTGTCTGGACATGGTAAAGTGTCAAAAATCATAGCTGTTTTTATTTGTAATAGCAGTGAATCTCTGATATCCATAAAAATAGTGTATTTTCCAGGGAAATGCAACTATACACGAATGATTCTAGATGAGAACCCAACACAGCAAGACACATACTATGATGCTTTCTCTTCCCAGTTCCAACAATAGGAATCAGTGACTTCTTAAAAAAGAAATTTTGGAAGTTGAAGGATGTCCTCACTGACTTACCTTGAATCATTCAGTTGGGTCACTGGCTTTCTATGAGAGTCCACTTCCTAAGATATATACCTGAACATTCCTCTTTTTTTTTTTTTCTATAGTGGCAACAACAAAGGTGGCCTCCTTGTCCACTTTTGGATTGTATTTGTCATGCCAAATGCCAAGGGCCATATCTTCTGTGAGGACTGTGTGGCTGCCATTTTGAAGGACTCCATCCAGACGAGCATCATAAACCGAACCTCTGTGGGGAGCTTGCAGGGCCTGGCTGTTGACATGGACTCTGTGGTACTAAATGGTGATTGTTGGGTAATTCTCCTTCATGCATTCCTTCCTGCAGCACTCCTGAAACTGCTATTAAACACAGTCAATATTATAATGAAGTATTCTTTCCACAATCCCAGTGAAACAGGATTAGCTGAGGGTGTTGATAAAGGAAGTTGCTAAGTGTTATATACGATGATTGGGCAATACAAGTGGGTTCAAAATATATGTGAGATTGAATTTGTTCAAGTGTCCCCTGCCCTATATTTAATTCATGAATCTTCAAAGTAAGTCTCCGAGTCCTGAAGAAGAGAGAATTTTGCTGAAGCTTACCTTGTCTTTTCCCTTGTCCAGACAGAACTACAGCTGTGCTACAGAGAGCTGCCCAGTGTTCCACAATGGCTTGTTGAATAGCTCTGCCAAAATGCAAACTTCATAGTTTGATTTGCCAGTAAAATACTTTAATTAATTGTGTGACCCCAAAATTATGCTTTCTCTCTTGATTTAAATCATATCAAATCATTTAAATGTAAATTAAAATCTTATTAAAATCATATTAATCATATTAAATTTTATATATGTATCTCCATATGCCAGGCATGTAATGTAGAAGTATGTGGCCGGTAAGTAATGAATGAATGAAATATCTCTAGTGGAAAAGTCTGCACCACAAATACTATTTCAGATCTAGGACTAATTATTATTATATTTCTTTTGTTGCTTTTTACCCTTAAAGATATTTAAAATGTGTCACTATGGACAATTTCAAGCATCAAGAAGAGTAAAGAGCATAGTGTCATGAACTCTCATATACCCTTTATTCCGCTTCAACAACTATGAACTCATGGCCGTCCCACTTGCTCTTAAAATACACAGACAACTTCCCCTTCCCTCCCTAGATCATTTTAAAGCAAATCCCAGAAATGATGAATTGCTGGACTGAAAGGAATTTTCAGTAAGCAAAATTCCAACAAAATGGAATGCTGGAACTGACAGTCTCTTTTCCCTGTGTTTTTTCAATGCAGCTGGGCTTCGGTCAGATTATTCTTCAACCATAGGATCTGGTAAAGTATGACATTCAGTTTCTCCTACCCTGTCTCCAAATCAATATCCTTTTTGGCTGTAGTTTTCTTTTTCAAATGTTGGTATTTGGTAATGCTCTTTCAGTTGCCTGTGACAGAAATACACTTGAATTGGCTTAAGCCCAGAAGAAACGTGATTGGCTCTTATAACTGGGACATACATGGAATGTGCTGTCTTCAGGCGTGTTTGGGGCCAGGTTGCAAAATAAAATATCATCAGAACTCTGCATCCTTGCTTTCCCCTGTGGAAGCTTCGAGTGTATTCTTCTAACTCAGTGTCATGAATTGCAACCAGTAGATCCTAGCTTAGAATTTACCAGTAGCAACAATAGTAGAAAAAAAAAAGCCCACACAAATTTCCAGAATTTTTTCAGAAGTTCTGGGGCTGAACTTAGTGCCTCAGATCGGCTGGCCTGCCCATTCATGAACCAGCTTCTTTTACTCTGATTAGCCAGTCTGGGTCATGTGCCCATCTCTGGTCGTAGAGGTGAGTTTAACCCCAACCAAACCATACAGGCAGGGTAGGGGTAGTTTCTCAAAGTGAAGTCTTGGTGCTGTTACCAGAAGAGAGTGGAGCAGATTCCAGGCTGGCAAAAACAGCAGATGTCCTCCATATGAACTCTTTGGTCCTTACTCTTTATAAAGATATAGAAAAGTCATTCCTGGGGCACCTGGGTGGCTCACTCAGTTAAACGTCTATGCCTGCCTTCCACTCAGGTCGTGATCCCAGGCTGCTGGGATCAAGTCCCACATCGAACTCCTTGCTCCGCCGGGAGCCTGCTTCTCCCTCTGCCTGCTGCACCTCCTGCTTGCTCTCTCTCATTCTCTCTCTCTCTCTCTCTCTTATTCTCTCTGACAAATAAAATCTTTAAAAAAAATTTTTTTTTAAAAAGTTCCTAAAACAAAACGAAGTGCTGTCTCCACAGACAAAGGCTGCTCTCAGTACTTCTATGCAGATCATCTGTCTCTCCGCTACCCTCTGGAGATTTCTGCAACCTCAGGGAGGCTGATGTGTCATTTCAAGCTGGTGGCCATCGTGGGCTATCTGATTCGTCTTTCGATAGAGTCCGTCCAGATTGAAGCTGACAACTGTGTCACTGACTCCCTGACCGTTTACGACTCCCTCTTGCCAATCCGGAACACCATCTTGTATAGGTACTCTGGCGAGTAAAGACTTTTTTACAGTGTCTCTCTTGGGAAGTATCTTGTTTCCCTTAGACTTTTAAAACTATTTTTGTGTGCGCTCATGAGATCAAAGAACTGACCCATGCCTTATTTAGTATCCCCTGTATGAGCCAGAGCCTATGGGACACAACGTTCACTGTTTACTTGCCGCATACGAGGGTCAAAATCAGTATAGTAGGAAGGTCATCCAATATTTCTGAAATCTAGCTGACTCTTCTGTTTAATTTTACTTTTATTGCAACTGCAATGAAATCTACTGTTTCGTTAGCACGTGAGAATAAATCTTCTGATGATTGCACACCATTAGTAAAGCAATTAAATTTTCTCCCTTATTATAAAGATAAAACAGTGTTCATTATGAAAGTAAACAGAGAAAAACAAGATCAATATTTCACAATCCCATTACCTAGAACTATCTGTTATGTTTTTGCACAAATATTTTCATTCCTATATATATACATAATTACACACACACATATCTATACATACCCTAATATTTTTTACTTACTAGCAGACATCTTTTTGTGAGTGCTTATTAAGTATTATCTTGATGATTTAATAATGATAGTTATAATTTATTAAAAATTTGGTATTTGTTACTGTGCTAAAAAGGCACATGGATTATTATTTTTAATAGTGCTTATGTATGTATGCAACCGTGTTCTACGTATGTATATTTTGGTGATGAATATGCATTACTAGAAATTTCAACAGTACGTAATGGTTACAGTGAAACATAAGTTGGTCACTGGCTCTGATTCTTCAGTTATTATTATTATGATTATTTTTTTCATCCTTCCAGACATACTTTGCTATTACCACACTTAATCCTCACCCCAGTGATGTGAGGAATAGAATCTTGGTACTACCACCCTTTCACAGTCGGGGAGCTGGCATCTTTGAAGATTAGTTCCTTGACTGCTCAGGCTCTTTCAGCCAGTTAAGTGATGGAGCTGAGTTTTGAACCCAGTTTTCCTGAGGCCAGAACTCAGGACTGTAGCCATTTCAGTAGTTGCCTATGCCTTGTTGCATCTCAAGGGGGGTCCAGTGACAGCCATCCAGGAGAATTCTCTGATAGTTACCGGGCAAAAGTTTCTATATCTTTATCACCTCCCTTCTGTGGTGCCCTGTGGCAGTTGAAGATCTGGCTGGTGGAGTGTGCCTAACAAGAACTGTGTGGATGGCGGGGGAGATGGGTGGAATTAGCGGTGGGTGGAGGCTTACTGCTCAATAACCTGTTATTACTCATGGACTTTTGTTGTCTGGTTTCAGAATTTGTGAACCCACAAGAACGATAATGTCCTTCGTCTCCACAAATAATCTCATGCTGGTGTCGTTTAAGTCTCCTCAGATATGGAGGCTATCAGGAATCCGGGCATTTTTCGAGGTCATTCCAGAAGAACGTAAGTCTTTCCTAATTGAAAAAAGTCACCTTGAAAAATATCTGTTATCATAGTCCAGTCTAATCTCTCCTGAGGCTGTGTTGTAAAACCAGTCCTGTTAGTCAGGGACCTTGACTCAGGGTCCAGTCAGAGGAGAGAGATTGTATTATTTAAACTGCGAGCATTAATGTGAACAACTGTTAACTCGGCATGGAGGTGTCAGGTCACTCAAAAGGCAGAAAACCTAAGGTGTTCTGGGTGTAATACTTGTAGGAAGCAACTACCCCCTGTAGTTCTGGGGGGCACAAAGGAAATCGGTGACAACGCTGACAATTTATAATGTGGGGGTTTCTGTGGACTGAAACTCAGACCCCTGACGGAGGGGAGAGGGGGGTTGCTGCTCAGCTGGAGCCGGTGTCTCTGAGTTCAGGGGCGGGTGTTCACGGACGTGGGACCCAGACCTTCGAGGAGGGGTTGCCAGATGGCCGGGGCTGTATCTTTGAGGAAGATGCAATAAAACGGAAGTTGGGAAAACTGCTAACAGGGTTCAACTCTGCTACAGGAAGAAAGTGTAGTTGCGCGGAGCGGGGGCGGGAGAGAGTCGGGGGTAAAAGTGGGAAGGAATGAGGGGAGAAAAGGGGAGGAAGGAGGATGGGGTAAGAATCGTTGCTCGGGGGACTTTCCCGGGAAGAGGAAACAGAAACGCGGGAAGCCCCGTTCTTCCTCCTCCGGGGTTCTAGTGTTCCTGCAGCGCCCCCTATGGGCAGGGCCTGGCAGGAAGCCAGGTGGCAAAGGACAGAAGCTGCTGGAAAAGTCCCTGTCACAGCCCCAGAGAAGGGCGCATTCGCAGCTCAGTGGTAATAGTGCAGTACCTAGCACACTACAGTGGCTGTCTTCCGTGAATTCTCGTTAATAGCAATACGTGTGAATGCCATACTAGAAAGTGCACCGGAAGTAAAACCCAGAGATTTGATGGGTTTTCCTAGGTCAGAGAGTGAGCAAAAAGTGACCTAGCTTCCTTTCCCTCTTCTCTTTTTGCCTTGGGTTGGCGAAGTAAAACAAAAGTGAGCCTTCACTGAAAGTCTAGTCTTTTTGTAACTTCTTTATGAGCCCTGACAAGGTTAAAGGATCAGAATGAGAGATGGGCAAGGAGGGCAGTGGAGCTGGCTTAAGTTAGATGGTCATAGCTTCATAAGTCCACCTACATTTTAAGGCAGTGGCTTATTTTGATAGGTTTGTTTGGTCAAATTATTACAAAACTAAATACAAAGTTGACTTAACGAGCCAAATTGAACAAGCTATTTGAGATTTTGTTGAGTTGGAAATTATCTCTAACTCCAAAGATTAAAAATACGATTAGCTCAGAAGTATTACAGTGGAATTTGTGAACATTTATTGAGCATGTACTATATGCTAGGAATGATTCCAGGTGTTAGGGAAAGCAGCAAACAAAATAGATAAAGGAAATTACATTTTAGCAGAAGGATGCCCCTACAGTAAAAATAGATGTTTAGATTGTTTTATTTAAACAGAACAACATGTTATGTAAACTGAGTATATTTCTTCAACAACAAATATACACTAATGAGAACAAATAGGCTTAGAAGCTTTAAAATATATTTGAGCTATGTTTTTAAAGAGATTAATAGCATCCTATAGATCTGTAGTCAAAATGTGATTGAAAAGAAATATAGAATTTAAATAAGAAGTTTAGCTATATATCTATAGGGTGCTATTTCTTTTTGGAAAAACTGGTTTAAGTTTCAAAAAGTATATAAGTTTGATGATCAAGGAGTGTGCTTTTGTAGTTAAAGAAATGTATGCAATGCATTTCCCATAATCTCACAACTGCAAATCATTGTGTGTTACTGGATATTTTTTTCAGAGTGTGAAAACACAGTATTGGTCAAAGAAATCACTGGCTTTGAAGGGAAAATTTCAAGTCCATATTACCCAAGCTACTATCCTCCGAAATGCAAGTGTACCTGGAAATTTCAGGTAGCCTAGTTTTACCACTACTTTAGAAAAATATTGTTATCTTATGTTTAGGAATCTATTTTTAATTACCTTTATTTTTACTACAAAAAGAATGTGAGTTAATTTTTTAATATTTAAGCCTTAATCAAATACATTACCTAGAACATGAAAGGTCCTTGTAATTTCAACTATCTGCTCATTAATTAACTGTTCTTTGCCGACGGGCTTATTTTTCCAATTGTTATTTTGTTCATCTGTATTAAAAATTGCAAAGATACTGTTATGGGATCAAACAGTTTTTTATTTTAATATGATAGAGCTCACTTATTAATTTTTAATTATTTCACTATCAGCATCACCATAAGAATAATAAAGAAAGAATACATTGAATTAGGCAACATATATTTCAGTTATATAGGCAAACCAAATTTTGTAAATTTATATAAAATATATACATCTCTGTCTGGTCCCTAACAGAGCTCCTTCTTTTTTTTTTTTTTCTTTAAAATTTTAGTCTATAACTGTTCTTCTTTCTCCAACTGTAGTGTCCTGTGGAGGGACGTAGGGCAAGGCTCTTTCAGCATGTATGTATAAAATCATTTTTGTGAGGCATAGCAATTAGATGTAAGTGACAAGAAGTTTAGTGTTTGCATTCATTCAACATGTTATTATTAAATGCCCACTATGTGTCTGGCTGTATTCTAGACACTGGGATCCATCATATCTGACGCACACGCACAAAAGCTCTGCTCTCATGGGGCTTAACCATATAAGAGGTGGAGACAGATGACAAATGAACAAATATATGTACAGTATGGTACATGGCGGTATAATGCTATAGAGAACAAAGCAGGGAAGGAGGCTCTGGAGCTGAGTGGGCAGTCTGGAGTATGAAGGCTAGGATGTGAGGAATTTGTTACCTTAAATAGCATGGCCAGGGGAAATCATACCGACAAGCTGGCATTTGCACAGAAACCTGAGAAACATGAGGGAACTAACCCTATGCATCCCTAGAATCACAGTGTTGCAGCCAAAGGGAACAGCTGAGGCAAAGGCCCTGAGGCAGGAGCATGTTTGCTGCCTGTGTTGTTTGTACACAAAGAGTTAAATATTTTATTTTTTATCTTTTTTAAGATTTTATTTGAAAGAGAGAGAGAGACAGAGCATGAGAGGAGAGAGGTCAGCAGGAGAAGCAGACTCCCCGCCGAGTAGGGAGCCTGATGTGGGACTTGATCCTGGGACTCCAGGATCATGACCTGAGCCGAAGGCAGTCTCTCAACCAACTGAGCCACCTGGGAGCCCCAAGAGTTAAATATTTTAAATAATTTTATTATACTCATATGTGTACTTAGTTTCATTTCCTGATGGCATACATCATTAAATTATTTTTTTTCATCAAGGTTGAAAACATTTCCAAAATAATTAAAACCCAAAGCTTCTGGACTCTTGCCCACCACCAGTTCTTAATGCCTCAGGGCAGCAGAATCTCAGTGCCTCAGGTCACTCATGAGTTGGGGAAGGAAAAAGAGAGACATCAAATCTGTCTCTTCTATCTCTCCAAAAAGCAAGTGTATCTTCTTTATGACAGCCAGAACAAGATTGACCCCTTCCCCAAAGTTCTGTCAAATGTTTGAAGTTCCTTTGAGGTAAAATAAACATCGATTCCATGGTAACCCATAAGACCCAATGTGAAGATCCCTAAACATTGTTCTAGTCAGAATGTAAAAAAGAATATCAGATTCTGTTTCACTAAGGATCAAGGGTTAGAAAAACTGAGTAAAAAGAACTCTTTATAAAGCAAAAAGCACGCCACTGAGGGAGTGAGAATGGGAGATGGGAGACAGACTAGAAATATTGGGGACAGACTTTGGTGACACACCATTTCCCAGAGGTCAAGGTTGGTCCCCCTCGTGTGGATGTTAAATAAAGCTGTCCTTTTCTCAGATAGCTTTGAACAGCCACCTAAAATTACGTGGTAGCATATTTCTGCAAATGGAAATTATGTTAAAAAAATTACCACCTGTAGGTAGGGGCGCCTGGGTGGCTCAGTTGTTAAGCATCTGCCTTCAGCTCAGGTCATGATCCCAGGGTCCTGGGATCAAGCCCCTATTGGGCTCCCTGCTGACGGGAAGCCTGCTTCTCTCTCTCCCACTCCCCCTGCTTGTGTTCCCTCTCTTGCTGTGTTTCTCTCTGTCAAATAAATAAATAAAATCTTAAAAAAAAAAAGTCACCTGTAAAGTAGCTTTGAACTTATTACAAACAACTGAGAAGAATGACTTAAGTGATAAAAATATCGGCTCAAGGCATGATAAAACCTTTTATACACAAGAGTTGATTTCTATCATCCTTAGTCCTTCTTAGTGCCTAGTCTGATTTCCAAATATCAATCCCTTTTGCAGACTCCCTTTCAGCTGAGTTTTTATGGTCTAATTTATCTGAGAAGGATTAACTCCCGCTCCAACTTGAAGTCCCTGCGATTTTTCTCCCAAGAATAAACAAATGTTTATGGAATGTCAGTTTCAGGTGCATAACCATAGGGAAGACTCGGTAGGTAGCAGGGTAAAGTCCTTGCTCTCTTGGAGCTTATAGACTGCAGGGGAAGAAGTGTGGTGAAACAAGAAAAAGTGTAAAAGAGTACTGAGGCTTAGAACATGTCACCTCTGTTTGTTTCGGACACACACATTTTTATTTGCTCTTAAAGCATGCCTGTGGTATAGGAGAGAAACTTGTCACATTTTATAAACAGGGAAATAGAGCTGGGGCAAGCCATTGGCCAGAGGCTACTCAAATAGAAAGTGACCCAGGCAGCATTCAAAGGAATCAAGCTGCTCTCTATGAGCAAATCCCGCATCCCCCCTCCTTTGCCCGGTTCCTAAAGATGTTCAGTTTCCCTATGTTTCATAACGATACTTAGTTGAATATTTACCTCCCTCTTTCTTCCTTCTTTTTGTTTTCCAACTAACACATTTTGGTATGCGATCTCAGAAGAGAAACATGGAGTGAGGTTTTGGATTGTTTTATCACTGATGCCATCAGCTTAGCACCCACCAATTTAGGTGCAAACGTGGCAAGCGAGATTATTGTGGGCCATGTCAATTCCCCTCCTCGTTATCACTTTGGAAATGGGTCTTCCTTGCTTCCCCAGGAAACATGAAACACCGAAGTTTCCAGTGCCCATTGGAGATGGGTTGAGCTGTATGTACATAACCACTCGTGCGTGAGAAGGGACATGAATAAAACTTGTCCTGCATCCTGTTGCTACCACTGACTAGAGAAGTATTTCAACAGAGCAGGTCCAGATCAGGAGAAATCCTCCCCCTTACTTGGTAAAAGTTCCCAAAGCAAAGGCAGGGGTTGGGCAGTGGGAACAAAGAACACAGGACATAGAAGGAAAGAGCATACGTAGTGGTTTTCCATTTTTGTTCATTTGTTGAACAAAACACTTCACAATGCTTTGTGGACCTGCACCTCCTGACCCCACTGGTCATGCTGGTTAATATCAGTAGTGCCTCTTGGCCAATCTGGCCACAAATGTAGATTTGTGTGCGAATCTGTGTCAGTAGAATCTGGTGTGCAAAGGAACTTAATTGGGGCTGTGTAGATTGGGCGGGCAGTGATGCACTTAAATCTGTTTTATTTTGGAATGATGGGACACAGTGAAAATGCCTATGTAAGCTTCCTAAGGAGAACTGCATTGGAATATGTCCTTAAGCTATAAAATTATAGTGATCATTCAAGATATTTACTATCCTTTGGCATCTTTTTTCTTTTTTTTTTTAAATGTGAAGTAAAAGTTAGATAACAAGACTGGGGAAAAAAGTCACTCTGTGCCCTCAGGAACCCTTGGTTTTTACGAATATAAGACAGTCTGGTTCCTCTTGAGCCCTCACTGTCCATTTCCAGGTGCCATGACACACTATGGCCACCACGTGGCCTTCAGGGAAATGCAGGGTAACGTTGGGCATGTCACTTATTTTTGGTTAGTTTTGCTTTCTTCTATAAAATTGGACTCATACTACCTTCCTAACAGAGTTGTTGTGATGTTTAAATGAGAGACATAAGGAACCTGATTCATTCCCTCTCGAAGACAGGTTGAGAGAGGAGGGCTGCTGTATTTAAGTCCATGTTAGAAAGAATTACATACACACAACAAAGAAATTGTAACATCAAATTTGATGACATCTCTAAAAAAACCAAATATCAGAGCAATAAAAAAGTCAATGGGTAAAATCCATCTCTTAAACAAAAAGACAACAGTATTAAATCACAAATTGATTCAATAACTTAAAACTATAATTATAACTTAATTGTATATTATTTACAAAAGATGGCAGCATAAAAAGTGATTTACTAAAGCTGAAAGTAAAAGGATGGGCAATATCATACCAGACATTATAAACCAAAAGAAAGCTGGGATCAGAACCTTAGCACTCAACAAAGTGGAAATCAACACTAGGGCAACAACACTGGGTGAGAAATGAAAGGTGATCTATGATGATAAGAGGGTGAACCACGTGAAGGTCTCTGATAATTATTTATGTACCAAAGGACATGCCATTAATACTCATAAATCAAAATCTATAGGAAATACAAAGAGAAATGGACAATTCTTAACTGAGGGATTTTAGTTCCTTTCCGTTGGTTCCTGACAGAGGTAGTGGGGACAATAACTACAGCAATGAGGGATAGTATACCACACACACATATATTACCCTTTTCTTTCAAATGACTTTGGAGTGTTCACATATCTGATCACATCAAAATTCTTAATAAATAAAAACATTAAAAAGCAATACACGTAACGAATAATCTCTTATCTAATTAGTATAGAATTAGAAAGCTTGAGAGCGGGTGAAAAAAATTCCACTCTCAGGAAATGTGTAAACTCTCTCTAAATAATTTCTGGGACAAAGTGAAAATTAAAACTAAATTTGTGGGGTACCTGGGTGGCTCAGTGGGTTAAGCCTCTGCCTTAGGCTCAGGTCATGATCTCAGAGTCCTGGGATCAAGCCGCACAGAGGGCTCTCTGCTTAGCGGGGACCCTGCTTCCCCCCCTCCCTGTCTGCCTCTCTGCCTACTTGTGATCTTTGTCTGTCAAATAAATAAGTAAAATCTTAAAAAAAAAAAAAACCCTAAAATCGTGACATCACAAACAATGTATGTGTATGTCATACAATGTTCTCAAGAGGTCAGCTGTGTGTGTGTGTGTGTGTGTGCGTGCACACACATGCTCTCACATGGGTGCTGTACAGGCAGCCTCTTTTCTTGTTTGATCCTGTCTGGGCAGACCTAGGAGTGACTCAGTGGCTGCCTTCAGGAATACCCAGGTTGAATATGAAGAGGACGCTGATTCATTTCTCCTTTATTTAAATAATCTGAATAGTGCTTTAAATAAACTATGTCGTTATTGTCAGCAAAGGAGGAAACTGTGTGCACTCATTAACAAGGGGGTGTTTTCAAGCTCATTTACAAGGAGGAAACCGACACCTAGGGATAATCTAATGTGTCCCAAGTCACCCAGCTCACTGAAACTGGGACTTAACAGCGGCTCCCTGGGAAATGGGCCACCCACTTCCCTCTCTATTATGCTCTCCTCATTCCAGTTTGTTGGGGGAGGGGAGTTGGGTCTACCCCACCAAAAGCCATAGGGCACAAAGAATAAAATGCCCCAAGAACAGCAAGTCAAGGGAATGAGCTCTGAATGAGGAATCAGCCTGAAATGTGTCCTTCAACTGAAACATTTTTCTGACTTATGTTTGTTTTTCACAGACTTCGCTCTCAACCCTTGGCATAGCACTGAAATTCCATAACTATTCAATAACCAAGAAGAGTGCGAAAGGCTGTGACCATGGATGGTGGGAAATTAATGAGCACATGTAAGTGGGTTCTGGATGTAAGGAATCTGATGAAAGGCCTGACCCAGAAGTTCAAAGCCTTGGATTCCTTGTTCCCAAAGAGTTTGCAGTTTACTACTTACAGATATGGAAACAGAAGGATATAGAGGCTAAGAACTTGCTCAAGGTCACTCAGTTATATGTGATTAAGCCAGGATTCATATCCATGTCTTATGACTCCCAAGTCCTTGGCTCATTGCTCATTGCTGCTGGGCTATGGGTGTATATACTATACATTTTACAAAAATAGCTTGGCAGATGAAGTCTTTCAAACCATGTAGCCCTGGAGGAAATAGTAAATAGGAATCTTGGTGATAGGAAAGGTAGAAACCTTTAGCCAGTTCTTTGCAGGAGGAGAGGCTACACTAGCCTGGCTGTATTCTGAGGCTGGTACATGGGTTGAGGTTGATGAGAGAAATCTAGATGACTGAGCTTCCTGTACTGACCGAGGAGCTCTTCCCTCTCGCCTTTCATTTGTCCTGTAGTGGTTGTTATTCTTTATTTGCTTCTGAAGTTGTAATAGATCTTGTAATAAAAAATATAGAATGTCCTGGGCACTTGGGTGGCTCAGTGGGTTAAGCCTCTGCCTTTGGCTCAGGTCATGATCTCAGGGTCCTGGGATCAAGTTTCGCATCGGGCTCTCTGCTTCGGCAGGGAGCCTGCTTTCTTCTCTCTCTCTCTCTCTCTGCTTGCTTGTGATCTCTGTCAAGTAAATAAATAAAATCTTTTTAAAAGAATATAGAATGTCCTGTCTTTATAGCAGAATAGCTTCGAAGTTTACTTTGAGGTAAGATTTTTTTTTGTGAAGTTATCCTAAAGGATTTACCTGCTAATTTTGTGCTCATTGTTAATCCATGAATGAGGCTTTCCTTTTCTAAATGATTTTCCTGAATAACCTTCTTTCATTTCCTTTAGGCTCTCGGATTATGAGCTAAAGTAGTCATTGGTTCTGTCCTCACTGGGATAAGTCCTACCTGATTTAAGAGCATCCTTGGATCCATTATTAAGACGTGGATTGTACTTCTTTTGGGAGTACCTTTGAATCAGGGTCTGTTATGTAGGAGGCAGAATACCTGGGTTCAAATTCTAGATCTGTCATTCATAGCTGTATTAACTAGGACAAATAATTTAATCTCTTTGATTTTCAGTCTGTAAATGAGATGAGGGATTTTTTTTATGGTAAGCATTCAATTAAATAATGCATACTACATACCAAAGAAATATTAACCATTATTATAATTAATATGATTGTTTTGGATAGAGTTGTTGAATCACTATTTTGTGTACTGAAATTAATGTAACATCATGTGTCAACTGTATTAAAAAAAATTGCTTTGGAAATGACATTGGATGGGTAAATACTATGGAATGTGCTTCCTCTCCAAGTTTTAAGAATATCGCATTCTGGTATTTCATTAGAGGTCCAGAAAACAAATCTTTACAATTGTTTTGTAAAATGTGATACTATTTCTTTTTTGTCCTAAGTAACAACCCCCACCACCCACAGAGTGTTCCTGCCAAAGTATGAACAAGATCTTCTCCCAAGAATACCAATCAATACCAGAAAAGCTCTCTGCCCTAAATACTTTCTCCAAGGGGCCAGCTCTTCCCTCTGTCTTGCCAGCTGGGAGAAATCCTATCCGATTCTTTTGATGCTAGTTGTGCCCTTAGGATTTAAAATGCCAGCCCTTCCCATTATCAGTTATTTTCATCTAAAAAGGAAAGAATCTAACTGAACTAATTTCTGATACCTTGCTGAAAAGCTACCTAAAGGCATAATGGGGAAGTAGGAAAAGGTAATGCCGGCACAAGGAAGCCTAGTGCTCCTGAGTTCAGAGAAGGTGAGGATGGGGTGTGCGAGCTCACAGCAGCTAGAAGGCAGCCTATAAGCCCTGAAGGAATGGATGTTCTTCCTAGGAAGTTCTGCAGAGCAAAGTTCCTGATAGGAAAGCTGTTGGTGCCCTAGAAAGTTCTAGGGCTTAGTACCAACAGACTTGAGTCCTAATCCTTCTTCTACTTTCTCACTACTTTGAACTTGAACACTTTACTTCACCTATTTAAATTCTTGGTTTTCTTTTCTTTCTTTTTTTAAAAAAATTTTATTTATTTATTTGACACACAGAGAGAGATTACAAGTAGGCAGAGAGGCAGGCAGAGAGAGCAGGGAAGCAGGCTCCCTGCTGAGCAGAGAGCCCGATGTGGGGCTCGATCCCAGGACCCTAGGATCATGACCTGAGCCGAAGGCAGAGGCTTAACCCACTGAGCCACCCAGACAGCCCGACTTCTCAGTTTTCTTACCTGTCATGTGTCTGTATCTGTAAACCAACTCCTGCTGGTTTCTCTAATTTCTCACTTTTTTTTTTTTAAATTTTAGTTCCATTAGCCACCACTATGCCCCCCTTCCTTACTGTTCCCCTCTAAACTCCAGCTCAAGGGCCTTGGGGGTGAGAAGCGATTGGCATTCACAAGTTCCAGTGGAGGATGTCCCTCCTCAGCCCGTGTGCTTGCTATTTCCCTTTGAGACCTTGCAGGTTTCACTCTGGGAAGAGCTTTGCCTACACAGGGCAGAGACCTCACTTACCACGGGCCCCTAGAGAGCACAGTAATATTTCATGTTCTACTAACCACAGTGCTCATATTGTAAGAATTACTAACAGGAGGGGCATCTGCTCTTAGGTACAAGAAGTAAGAAAAATCAAGGTAAGGAAATATTGTGGGCAGACATTGTTATTTTGAAATTCTACCAAGGACAAACCCCAAAGTGCACATCGGTTTTCAATTTCATTTGGAAAAAAATATTGTTGTGTTTTACTTTAACTATTGCTGGGTTCTTTCCATATTTTCATCCTGAGCTCATGGATTCCACTCTGCTCCGTGGCGAGGTTTGTGGGCAAAAACAGGCATTTCTTGTTATATTTACACAGAAAGAAAAAGAGGACCCGTATTTCTAATGATTGCAAGTATTGGTGAGGAGAACACTAGATAACAGTCAAGAGTACTGCTGTTGTATTTAGCAGAGTAGAAAATCGAGGCGACAGAAACTTCTGTCAGTCACTTAAGCATACGTTGGAGAACTACCGTTAGCTCTGCGGTGAGCATCTCTGCTTACCAAGCCCAAAGTGCCAAAGTGTCTGTGTGTTCACTGTCAATGGGGATGCGCGGACAGAGCCTCATCACGCCTCTTCCCTGACTCTCGCCTCCTCAGGTACTGTGGCTCCTACATGGATCACCAGACGATTTTCCGTGTGCCTAGTCCGCTCGCTCGCATTCAGCTGCAGTGCAGTTCAAGGCTTTCCGACCAGCCGCTTCTGGTGGAATATGGAAGTTACAACATTAGTCAACGTAAGCCTGGAATTTGCTTTTTAGAAAACTCTAATAAACGATTAAACAGAGCCTCATCCTTCGTAACTCTAAACTTTGAGAAATTAAGGAATAAAAATGGATTTATTTCTGCTTAGTTACTACTAATGTGTAAATAAATATATTATAAATACACATAATATAAACAAAATACATAATCAATAAGACATAAACTTATGTATTTATTACTACTATCATTTAAATTGTAGAAGAAATGACATAATTCTCTGTTACAATTGAGAAAGGGTTTTTTCTTATGTTATTCTTATGTTATATGGGACAGACCCATTTCTTGATTTATTGTCCCTGCTACTCTTAAGTCTTTGTACATATGATGTTTATATGAACATTTGGTGGATCAGAAGACAACCGTTGTGATTCACTTCAGCCCATGACCCATAGGGAGAGTTGGTTGGTCAAGGAGAGTTCAAACAGCAGGACTCAAAATGTTACCCTCCACACCGAGAACCATGGGGACAGTGGCCAGGAGGTAGTCAGCAGTGTTTGGGGGAAGTCTTTAGAGCTGGAGAGACTAGATATTGACTCAGGAAACTCTTGATCCATTTTAAAAGGGGAAAAGTAAGGGTTAATCACTCCATGAGGATAAGACTTGAGAGAAAGCTCATTTAGAACCTTCTTTCTTTGCCAATATACTTGCTTCTGGATCTGGACTATCATACTTCTGAATATCAGAATATTACAATTTCCAGCAAGAATAACAGGTAAATAGTGAGTCGTCTTATTTTCAATTGTTTTTTCAAACATGAATATTTTCTAGAAACCTACCCTCTCCGTTGTGTGCCAGGAAGATAGGGGTTGACCAAACCATGGATTTTCCCTCATTCTTTTGCACAAGGAGAGTGTCTTAGTCTGTCCAGCTACTCTAACAGAGTACTCCAGACTGGGTAGCTTATAAGGAACAGAAATTTATTTCTCACAGTTCTGGAGGCTGGATGTCAGAGATCGGGATGTCGGCATGGTCAGGTGAGGGCTCTCTCTGGGTCACAGACTTGTATCCTCAAATGGTGGAGGAGGCTGAGGGAGCTCTGCGGGGCCTCTTTTATAAGGACATTGATCTTATTCATGGGGCCTCTGCCTTCATCACCTAATTCCTTTCCTAAAGTCTTTCTTCCTAGTATCACCACATTGGGCACTAGGATTTCAACATAAGAATTAGTGGGGCCCACCAACATTCAGACGATAGCGACAAAGGATTTATTATTTCTAATATACTTAGCTATAAGTCCAGGACTTATAATTCAAGATCAGGCAGAAGATGGATCTTTGATGAGTAGCCTGGTTGAAGCAGACTGGGAGGTAGAAGGCAGGAGTCATGAGTTTTGAGGCCAGTCACTAATCTCTCTAGGTCCAAGTGTCAAAGATCAGTGGTTACTAATGTATTTGGGGACAGTGATCACTTGAAAATGGGCTTAAAAGCACAGAGTCCTTAGAACAGTGCCTGTGATCATATAGGATTCAGAGACACCAGAAGGCCACTTGTAATTCCCTCAGGAGTCTAAAGACTGTATCCCAAGACTGCTGGACTCTCTAAAACATATTCCAGCTTTCACTTTCTCCAAGTCAGTGATGAAGCCAGAGTGCTGAGTGAAAGATGGAGATAGTGGAAGTTTGACTATACCTGTGACCTGGAGCCAGTGTCCACTCAGAGCCTCTGGTGGGTTAGTTTACTTTCTCTGCTCTCCTAAAGTCACTTGTTTTGTCTTTCCGTTGTCTCCTATAGCTTGATTTGATGGAGAAACTGTAGAATTACTGTATCTACATGGCCAATTCCTTAACCACCTAATACTTCATCATTCTTTGTTCATGTGGTCTGACGACTTTTAGGGACTCACCCAAGACTTCCCATGTTTTATTGTCTCTAGCCTGTCCTGTTGGATCTTTTCGATGCTCCTCTGGCTTGTGTGTCCCTCAGGCCCAGCGATGTGATGGAGTAAATGACTGCTTTGATGAAAGTGACGAACTTTTCTGTGGTGGGTATTTGAATTCTTCTGTGGCTTTCTTAGGAACAAGTAACTTCTCAGGGCCATCGTTGCTGCTGATGTATATCCTGGGTCTTTGTAGCTGCTAGCTATTGCTGCATAACAAGTTACCCAAAACTCAGTGACTGACAATAATCATGTATTCTAGACCATGCACCTGTGAGTTGTTTGAGATAGGACTGATCTAGGCTGGCCTCAGCTGGGTCCTTCTGTTTTAAGCAGTAGGTCCTCCTAAGTTTGGTTCTTTCCACGTTGGGGTCAGATCTACTGCTCATGGCTCCTTTTCTCATTGAACCAGTGGGCTGGCCATGGCAGTGGTAGTAGCAAAGGAGGGGTGAGCAAAACCACAGTGCTCCTCTTAAGTTCTGGGCTTGGAACCGGCACACCATCACTTAGGTCATATTCCATCACTCAGAGCGAATCCTAGAGCTAAGGCCACAGTCAAGGGGCAGGAAGCTTATCACACACACTTTGGGGCCATGCAAAAGTGGAGGTGTATAATAGTGTATAATAC
Source organism: Enhydra lutris kenyoni (assembly GCF_002288905.1). Lineage (NCBI taxonomy): Eukaryota > Metazoa > Chordata > Mammalia > Carnivora > Mustelidae > Enhydra > Enhydra lutris. The sequence goes on along the minus strand of NW_019154086.1, from coordinate 55,707,140 downwards.
TCCCACAGGGAGTGAGGATCTGAGGCCAGTAATTCAATGAACCACAATCTTCAACTAACAGAGAAGTCACCCCTTTCAGCCCATTCATTCATGGAGCACTGGTGTTGGGAAGGAGAGAATTACTGTTATTGCTATTATTGCCTGTATACTTTGCAACAGCGTCATGCAATGACGAAGGGGCAGGGTATTGGAAATTCCTATTTTGGACAGCGATTCTCTCTCTTGGTTTTTCGTTACGATTTGCACATCATTCCTGAATCTATCTCCAGTTTCAGGGAGTCGTATGGAGAGGATAGTTCATCAGACCATATGACACCATTGGCAATGCTTTCTCCTAAAGATCCAGACTTTCATTCAAATACAATTGCGACGGTGAAGCTATTTAATTCCTTTCATATTCTTGGAGAAATAGTACAGTTAATATAACTATGAAAAACTTATATTTGTGAAAAACCACCTGTGGCTCTACACCTTTATTTATTTATTTTTTTGACAAAACAAAGTAAAACTCTCTTAACTTAGGGCTCAGTGACCTTCTCAATCTATAGGTTTTCTGTTGCTTAAGAAAATACATGCTGGCCGTTATATAGTGAGCAAGGTTGCTGGTGTTTTTTTACATTATTATCATCCCCTGCTATGATTATTGTTACTGTATAAAAAGGGCTGTTTTTGGTAATCATTATTTCTCATTGTGCCATTTTGGAAAATATTCTCTAGGAGTCAGCTAGGTACACCCAGAAGCTGAATGAACATTTCAGGGCAGTCATGTCCTCCCCTGTTACCTCCAGCCCCTAACAAGAGATGCCACTGAAAACACGAGAGCAAATAACAAAAAATGATCACTTTTCACAAAACCAGAAATGTCAAAGGAATCATATCTTCCAAGAGTGCTTGCTAATATAAGTGTGCCTGTCCCTTGTCCAAAGGCAATTCATGAAAATATTCCAAAGAAGAAAGCTTGTGATAATTTACAATGGTGTTTCTTTTTTTTTTCTTTTTTTCTTTTTTTTCAAGATTTTTATTTATTTACCTGACAGACAGAGACCACAAGTAGACAGAGAGACAGGAGGAAGCAGGCTCCCCACTGAGCAGAGAGCCCGATATGGGGCTCGATCCCAGGACCCTGAGATCATGACCTGAGCCGAAGGCAGAGGCTTTAACCCACTGAGCCACCCAGGCGCCCCTACAATGGTGTTTCTTAATTCATGAAATAGATCACCCAGGACAAATCATTTTAAAGACAGTTTTCCTACACAGATGACAAGCCTATTGTCCTTTAAGATCTCATAGCTGTTAATCTATTCAACAAAACTTTAATGAGCACCTACTATGTAGTCAGGGCCCTGAGATTTAAAAAAAGAAAAATGAATAAGAAATCCTCAAGTTAAGGCCACTCCCACTTTGTTTAGGAAGGCAGACAAGTTCAATTTTATGTATTTAGTTATTTGATTTTTTTTTTTTTTTGAGAGAGAGAGAGAGAGAGGAGGGGCAGAGAGAGAAAGAATCTTAACCAGGTTCCTCACCCTGAGACAGTGACCTGAGCGGAAATCAAGAATTAGAGCTGAACTGACTGAGTCACCCAGGCGCCCCAGACAAGTTCAAATTAGATAACAACTTATGATTTTTCTTTACCTTAAAAGAAAATCTCAGGATGCATTTAGTTGTAATTAAGTACACAAACTGCCATAGTTGAATGTGTTTGGGCAAAAGAAAAAACCAGACCTGACCAACTCAGAGCACTAGGGATTACAGTGAAGTTTCAACCTCTGCTTTTCTCTGGTAGGTGTCAGGTTGGAGGAAAAGACACTTTGTGTTTTATGTAAGTCATCTTAGCCATGTGCACCATTAGAGGGGCACTGCTGGTTCTCAGAGGCCCAAGATGTCTCAGGCTCATGAGCTTTCTGTGTGTTTTCCTTCCAGTGACTCCTAAGCCTGCCTGTAATGCCAGTTCCTTAAGGCAGCCCGGCCCTCTGGTCTGTGACGGCTTCAGGGACTGTGAGGACGGCCAGGATGAGCAGAACTGCACTCAGAGTGAGGGAGAGTCCTCTGCGCTCTGCCGTTCTTCCTGTGTACTCCGTTAAGTGGGAACTGAATACCCCTGGGTTGGGGTGGTAGGAAAACTGATGTGTCCCGGTGTTGCCAAGACTTACCCAGTTTCAGCACTGAAAATCCCAGTTCCCTGGATTCCTCCTGGGACCAGGCAAAACGGGACAGTTGGTCACTGTTTGAGTTGAGTGTGTGTGTTGAGCGTGTGTGTGTGTGCGCGCATGTGCATGTGTGTCATGTGAATGCTGGAAGATTTTCGTTGCTTATTTGCTTTTAATGCCGCTGGAGAGTAAAGGATGCTGAGGACGTGATCTAGCAGGACCTGCCAGATACCGTGATGGCATGGCATGTTCTATTCCAGCCCCTGCAGAAACACACACCACTAGAGTTGTGAACAAATGTGCTAGGATTCCCAAAGCCTAACCGTTTCCCCCATAATGCTGTGAAAGGACTGGATATGGTATTGCCCTTTGCTCAAAATTTTCTTGGAGAGCACGACAAAATAATCAATAGGCCACGGCCTAAAGAAACCAATAAGGCCAACCGCTTTGCATCTCTGGTAGAAGAAAGGAGGGGCCATGGGATTGATTCTCAACAGGTGGCCTGCCTGCCTGCCTGGCTTCCGATGGCTCTGCTGGGGTGAGGGGGCTGGTCACCATGGGCTCACTTCATTGCCCTCTGCCATGTTGCCCAGAGCGGCAAATACCGATGCCCGGGCAACCCCATCCTTGGAGGATGGAGTTGAGTGTCATTCCCTCAAGTCTCATTCCCTCAAGTGTCATTCCCTCAAGTTTCTGGGCAGGAAAAACTCTACCCTCTTTTGTTCATTTTTAGGCATTCCATGTAGCCACAGGACTTTTAAATGCGGCAATGATATTTGCTTTAGGAAACAAAACGCACAGTGTGATGGGGCCGTGGACTGCCCAGATGGAAGCGACGAAGAAGGCTGCAGTGAGTAGAAATACTCTCCTTCCGACTCCCTGTATGCCCTCCTCATGTTCCAGTTGTTCATTTTTATTCCCTTCTTGGGGTAAATCCCCCTGGCAAAAGTTGGGGTCCTGGGAAGAATAGTAAATATTGGCGAACTGCGTCTGAAATGGTTTCTCAGAATTAAAACCTTTGGAAGGGATCCTGTCTGCTTTCTCGACAACAAGCATTAAAGCCTCAGGTGCTTATAATGAGAACTTTCACTTTCTGGTAACTCTAATCAAGGGAGAGGCTCCTAAATAAAAAGTCCGCGAGAAAAGAAACAGAAACTGGAACACGGTGGATGACCGTGACTTAAGCCTTGCGTTAGAATCAACGCCAACTGCTGCTGTTTTCTTCGGCTGCGCCCTGAAAACTGTAATCTGCCATGTGTTAGTCTGTGGTCTCTAACTGGCCCCTTGGCGGCCGGGTAGTTACGCATCCTTATCAAACCTGGGCCCTGGGGGGCGCCTGGGTGGCTCAGGGGGTTAAAGCCTCTGCCTTCGCTCAGGTCATGATCTCAGAGTCCTGGGATGGAGCCCCGCATCGGGCTCTCTGCTCGGCGGGGAGCCTGCTTCCTCCTCTCTCTCTGCCTGCCTCTCTGCCTACCTGTGATCTCTGTCTGTCAAATAAATAAATAAAATATTTAAAAAACAAAACAAAACAAAAAAACTGTGCCCTGGAAAATAATTGTTCTGGTAACTAGTTTGTCTTAATAGGTTTTCACTTATCTTTCTCTCAAATCAGCGCGCCCCCTAAGATGCACTCGCTTCTCTTGCATTTGGAACTAATCTTTTCCTCCCCAATCATCTAAGCCCCAAGGCTACTGTCCCTATCACGCAGCTGTTGCTAATGAGGCCCCTCTTCCTTGAATCAATGTGCTTTATTGTCCAGAGACTCTGTGTCCCGCCTGTTCTCCGGAGGGAGTGGTCTGGGGGTGCCTTTTCTCTAGAGAAGCAAGAGGTTTCAAATTGCTTGTCTGGTGCCTCAGTTCCCAATGCAGCTTGAAACCCGATTTAATTTCCAGTTTTTCTTCCAAGTCTGCTCCTCTCCCCCCACTCCGAGTCTGCTTTTAAGTCACGTGGCCCTTCCTTTCTCCGAAGGCTGCAGCGGGGGCTCCTCCGCCTTCCACCGCATCATTGGGGGCAGCGACACACAGGAAGGGGGTTGGCCGTGGCAAGTCAGCCTCCACTTTGTCGGCTCGGCCTACTGCGCAGCCTCGGTCATCTCCAGGGAGTGGCTTCTTTCTGCGGCCCACTGTTTCCACGGAAACAGGTAGGGCATCTCACTTCTTAGTCTAAGAGGGCACACTCTCTGATCCCAGACCATACATCTGCCCTCAAGCTGTGGAAGGAAGCTGCCCACTGGGACATTCGAGCAGTTCAAATGGCGCGCGCGCGCGCGTGTGTGTGTGTGTGTGTGTGTGTAGAACAGGCACTGGACTTCTATTTGGAGTGAAAGGGTAATGATTCTGCACCCAATTTCCAAACTGGTGGTTGGCCGGGCGGGGAGGGGGGGGGCTCCCACACCACCAGGCAACTAACTCTTTGACTTTAGTGTCTTGCAATTTAACTCAATTCTGACCCTGTCTGCTTGCAGATAGCATCAGATTAAACAGGTGAAGGGCTCAGACCTAGGAGGCATTTCCCTCCTCCCCACCTCAGACACCTATTCTAAGTCCAGGTTGACACTATTCTTCTGGCTCAACAGCTATAGAGGTTCCAACCGTCTCTTCTTAGGGTTTAGTTAATTTGCTAGAGCAGTTCATAGAACTCAGAGAAGTGGTTTACTTTCTAGATCACTGGTTTATTGTAAAAGTGTGTAACTCAGGAACAACCAGAGGGACGAGATACATAGGACAAGGTTTGGGGAAAGGGTGAGAAGCTATCATGCTCTCTCCAGAACCCTGTCCTTTGGGTTTTTATGGAGGCTTCATTACACAGGTAAGATTAAGTCATTGGCATTGGCAGTAGATTCAACCTCCAGCCCCTCTCCCCTCCTCAGAGGTCAGCGAGTGGGACTGAAAGTTGCAACCCTCCAATTACATAGTTGGTTCTCCTGGCCACCAGCTCCCCGGCCTTAGGTGGGGTCCAAAAGTCAACATTAACATAACAACATAATAAAAGACAGCTTTGTGGCTCTATTCATTTAGGAAACTCCAAGGGTTTTTAATATTTGAATAAAATAATAATTTAATGAAATAAAAAATAAAATAAAGTATAAATAAAATAGAAAATAAATAAAAATAAATGAAATATAAATAAAAATAAAGTAAAAAATAAAATAATAATTTAATATAAAACCTCCAAGGGTTTTATATAATTGAACTATGTGCTTCTTTTGGAACTTACAGAATTCACGTTCATGACTAAAACGGCTATGCTTGTCTTCGATCATTAGTCTTTTACACTATGACACTGCTCCAAGTAATATGTTAACCTTAATACTCCCCCAGGTCCCCGATGCCAACCATGAGATGTCAGGCCAGCAGATTCGGGGCCACACTCTTTGAACTCTGTCCTTATTTTTCTTGCAAAGCTTTCACAATCTCTTCACCCCGCTAGAACAATCTCTTTACCCCACTAGAACAAGGCTGCTGTGCAGGTGGAGATGGATACCTCACATGGAGACCACAAGACCCTCAGTAAATTTGTGCAAGGCCACAAAGGTCAGAAGTAGAGTTCTGGAAGGGCTGGCAAAGAGTGGGGCCCTTGTGAATGGTCATGCTTGAGCAGTTGTAGCCGTGATCTTTTAGGCTTCTGGTAGATGGATGACAAGAAGGAATTTTATCAAATTCCTCCATATTGTACTTTGATTTCTAAATTCTCTTGAATTCATATCATTTGAATTTGGCAAAAGGATTCCCAGATCACTGTCTTATCGGCCCTGTTTGTCCCCATCAGATGCCTATGTCAGCATGAATAGGAAGAATGTAACAAATTAATTCTAGTCACATTCTTGACCTGCGTGTGGTTCATGACAGCAGGGGCAACAGAATTTCCAGCAGTTCTTTAGGATGGCAGAGGGACTTTTCTGGACCATGCACCACCCCTACTACACCTTCCTTCAACTCTGTTTACTAGGAGACAGGGAGGCTCGGAAAAGTTGTGTTTTTCGCCATGTCCGCGGACAGAGCCAGGGACTACAATAGGACTGGAAGGGAGGCTTCTTTCCCTTAGCCCTTGTCAGGCTGCAGAGGGCTTGTGTCCAAACCCTGGATGGTTCTTCAAACCCTGGCCACTGACTTCATGCTTCCTTCCTTTTCTGCCAGGTTGTCAGACCCCACGCCATGGACTGCTCACCTCGGGATGTACGTGCAGGGGAATGCCAAGTTCATCTCCCCAGTGAAAAGAATTGTGGTCCATGAGTACTATAACAGTCAGACCTTTGACTATGACATTGCTCTGCTACAGCTCAGTACAGCCTGGCCTGAGACCCTGAAACAGCTCATTCAGCCAATATGCATCCCTCCTGCTGGCCAGAAAGTGCGCGGTGGGGAGAAGTGCTGGGTGACTGGCTGGGGGCGAAGGCACGAAGCAGGTGTGTGAACGGGTGAAGGGTCATGCCCTCCCCCTCCAGATAATACTAACTTGTGTTGATGGAGTGCTTTGGGGCTCATAGGGGGTTTTTGTATATGTTTTCATTTGAGCTTCCTGATAATTCTAAGAAGTAGAATGGAGGCAGTGTTAATTATTTCTATTTTATGATGTTCTTCCTTTGCCCCCAAAAGAAGCAAGACCCACTACATCAGGGGTGGCAGGGAGGGGGCGTTCTATGAACAGGGCAAGATTGGAGAGACGGTATGGGCCTTTTCCAAATTTTGCTAGGTTTTCCACTACAGAAGAGAGTTCCTCTTTACTCTTTAGGTTCCCTTTCACCCAAAGAAGGGATTCCTTTTCTTAAAGAAGAGGACACCCACACCCTCCCCCCCCAGCAAACCCTATTATGTCAAGTCAGAGGCAACTCTCTGGAGGGTTGTGCAGATCTGTCCATCACAAGGGCAACTTGCCAGATAGATGAGAGTCAGGACTGAAAACCAGCCTGTCCTTAGCTCCCCAGACTGCAAATTCAGACCTGAGGGTACATCAGCCTAGAACTGGACCACCCAGAGAGGATACCTCTTTACAATCCCTTCACCCTAGCTGGCATCTCTATCATTATGCACAAAGGTCAGAGTGGTAGGGATGTCCTGATGTCCCTACATCTGCTCCATCAAGGTGTTTCATGGTCTAGGATCAAAGGTTGATTCTGAATATGCAGTGAGTGGAAGAAGCCACAGCTTTGTGAACACCGCCCCAGGGCTGATGCTTTTCCTTCGTCTCCCCCACATCTCAGATTCCTGGGCAGCCATTTCCAAGGGTTTAAGGACAGATGCATTTTCTGCCAACTTTGACTCTTACCCTTGCCCTCCTTTTGATACTCTCTAAACGTTCCTTGCGGGCAGCTTCTCCAGGGCTCACTGCTGGCGTGTGAGTTAATGTCCCAGGGGCCTGCTGGGATCTCAGAACCCTAATGATGGAGAGAGGCTCACGACTCCAATCTGCATAACCTATCAGGACAGTGCTCCGGGCTTTAATGACATTATTTTAGATCACAGGAGGGAAGAGTCGATTCAACCAGCTTATCATGGGACATCTCTTTATAAGCATGAGTGTGAGTGTACTTATTTTTCGGAATCATTTTAGCCAGGCAGGATAAAAAGGAAGTGAAAAGGGTATAACAAAACTTTTATGTCTTTATGGTTTCCAGTTCTTTCCCGTATATCAGATTATGCTGCTCCATTTAAAAGGTAGGCCTCGCAACCAGTATTAGTGACTGTTGGGATTCACAGTCCTACCGGAAGCAGGAAGTAAGTAGCGAGGGAGTGTGGCTCAGCCGGAGATTGAGTCAGACCTTGGGTGTGAGTCCTGCTCTGTTACTTGCCGTCAGCTTGGGCACTCCCTCTAGTCTCCTCATCCTCTATTTCTTCATCAGCAAAAGGGGATTATAAAAGAATTTCCATAAAAAATTGTTCTGAGGATAAGGAGATAATGTGAGTAGGTGGTCTGACGGCACCCCGAATAAGTGTAATCATTACCCTGATTTCCACTTCCCATGTGTTTTCCAGACAATAAAGGCTCCCCTGTTTTGCAGCAAGCAGAGGTAGAGCTCATTGACCAAACCCTCTGCGTTTCTACCTATGGGATCATCACTTCGCGGATGTTGTGTGCAGGGGTCCTGTCAGGCAAGAGAGATGCCTGCCGGGTAAGCCATCACACCTTTCCTTTGCCAAGATGCCATGCTTTCCATACGTGCTTTCATGTGTAACTTGCACAACACTGGAAAAGAACTAGGACAGGTATTTCCCTTAATTCAGAGACTAATTATAATCTAATTGCCTAAGATCAGGGAAAGGTGATTAAATAATTAGGTCTTTAAAACTCAATTTTCTGCTTCCCATGTATTTTCCTCCAACATTTAGAAAATGAGATTTGGATTTATCATTCTGCCATGATTTATTTTCTTGTAACCAAGAACTAAAAAATAAAGCAGTCCTCTCTCTCTTTTTCTCTATTTCTCTCTCTCTCTCTCTCTCTCTCTCTCTCTCTCTCTCACACACACACACACACACACACACACACACAGAGCGTCTTAGGATGGTTAGCAGCCATTTCTCTACTGAAATACCAGGGTTTTATTCACTTGCTCCTTTGATGCATAGGCTGGGGATAGAGAAAGAGGAGTGGGAGAGGCAACAGAGGACACTCATTCCTATGCCTCTGGTTAGGCCTCCTGACAGGGGTCAGTTGGAGTTCATCTTCATGGATATGTTTCCAAGTCTTAGATTCCAATCTATGCAGATAACTATATGATTGCCCAAAGGTGAACAGATGTTTTCGAGGCTGAAGAGGGCAGTGGGAGCTGTTCCCACATCTCTCTAAAACCTTAGCCACTGTGCCACAAATACTCATCTTATTGTAATAATGGATTTTATCTTCTGAACTCCTATTTTGTGGCAAGCACTAGATCCTTTACATAAATTCATTTAAGTCTTTCACGACCATTTTATGGAAGAGGAAACTGGACACAGAGAGCGTAAGCAAATTACCCAAGGTCACACAGCTAGTAAATAAATACCTGAGCTGGAATGTGAACCCTTATCTGTCTAATACTAAAACTGCTATGTTTTGGCTGCTTCCTGAGACTAGGCAGTCATATAGTCCTGTTCCACCTAGCCATCAGAGTTTACAGGTCAACTTAGACTTAGTAGAGCTGGTGTGGCAATAATTAAAATAAAAAGAGCCCAGTTTCTCACCAGCCAGAATTCACTTAAGCAGGGTTGGAACTGGGGGGTGGGACTCGGGGGCAAATTCAGAATGCTTTTTTATCTTTGCCTCTAGCTAAGTTGCAGCTTTACCTGTCCTCCAAACTAGAAAAATAAAGCCCAGATGTTATAATTTAAAGGACGGATACTGTCGGAATTATGTTTACACTTTGAATTATTTTCATCTTTGCTTTTTGGAGTTGAGATATCATTAGGGACTCTCAAAAGAGGGTGATCTGTCCTTGACAGCTGTAGGCCAGCAAGCCATAGGAGTTTCCTCAGGGTGTAATTCTTCATTGTTCTTTGTCAGAATCCAAAGCCAACCACTGAATTTGCATGGCCCCAAGGCAAAGGTCAACTTTTCAAGATAACCCTGGCTCCTCAGGTTGTTGTCAGGGCTAAACGACCCCAAAATAGAGGTTGGCAGACAGCTCATACTCAATAAATGTTAGCAGTTATTATCATTACTCTTACTACTTTGGCTACCTCCACTACTATTGAGGTTTTTTTCTTCGTTTGGGGTGTGTGAAAGTTGTTTCCACTACAAGAATATTGTGAAGATACTCTTGGACTAAGAAATTACATTTCTTGTGATAAATGCAGCTTTTTGACTTTAGGAAGAATAATTCTCAAATGACATTAGAAGTTTCATATTATTTCCTGACCCTTCTCCAAACTACCTTATAATTGGCCAAGTGAAAACTTTCCAGAATGAGAGTTTTGATACAATCCATTAAACACATTAATGACAAAATTGATGATCACAGGAGAAAGATACTTCCTACTTACATTATCTTCTTGTGTAGGGAGATTCGGGTGGACCTTTATCTTGTCGAAGAAAAAGTGATGGAAAATGGATTTTGACTGGCATCGTTAGCTGGGGACATGGATGCGGAAGACCAAACTTTCCTGGTGTTTACACAAGAGTGTCAAATTTTGTTTCCTGGATTCATAAATATGTCCCTTCTCTTTTGTAAAAGTACAAGTTGGAGTTTTGACTATGATTTCTGGGATAGAATCTAAAAAAAAAAAAAGCAGCAATTACCCTAAAAGGAAACCCAATTTTTTTTCTTCTGTAAATTTCAGATTGCTTACATTTGGTACTTATCAAAAGACAGAGAGATTAATATGTATTTTAATTCCATAAAAAATTGCCTCAAGGCTAGAGTTGTATTCCTTCTTAAACATCAAGGGGCCATTG
>NW_019154086.1:55682806-55696613 GCF_002288905.1 Enhydra lutris kenyoni | reverse complement strand
ATTCAGAAATGGAGGAAAACCTAATGTCATGAATCAAGACATTGATTCATGACATTCAGAAATGGAGGAAAACCTAATGTCATGAATCAAGACATTGATTCATGACATTAGGTCATAAGGTAAAAAATGGGTAAGGTGCTTAGGAATCCATTCTTTATGTTTCTATTCAAGGTACAGATATTTATAAGGATTTAGTCAAATCTAATTTGTTAAAGTAAAAAAATTCCGTTAAAAATGCCTGATTTCAGGGTGCCTGGGTGGCTCAGTGGATTAAGCCGCTGCCTTCGGCTCAGGTCATGATCTCAGGGTCCTGGGATCGAGTCCCGCATCGGGCTCTCTGCTCAGGAGGGAGCCTGTTTCCCTCTCTCTGCCTGCTTCTCTGCCTACTTGTGATCTCTCTCTCTGTCAAATAAATAAATAAAATCTTAAAAAAATGCCTAATTTCAGTGTTATAATAAAATTAAATGCACAAAATGTCTCTTTTATAAATGCAAATGAACCCTATCTCAGTTATTGACAAAGGAAGTACCTATATTATTGGTTTCCAATCCAATTTTGTCTGACCACATAATAACAGACTTTCTTCAGCCATGGCAAAGGGTAATATTGTGTACAGAGAAACCAATCAACTAAACAACAAAACAGACAACCTAACTTACTTGACTATTTCAGGATGTCAGGATGACATTCAACTATCTGCACTAAAATCATGGAATGAAGCATCATGGTAGTTCGACTGAAAGCACTTACATGAGATTTAAGGAATTGTGACAATCCTGTTCATCAGTTGAATGAGAAGGGAATTTTTAGATGGTTGTTCTGAAAGTCAAATTTTTCAGAAATACTATCATTTGGCTTCTTTTTTTTTGTTTGTTTTGTTTTTTTATAAAACTCTGATGGCTTAGACTTATTTCTATTTTCAGGGCATTATAATACCTGGCATAGTTGTAAACCTGTAGTACATGCTCAAAACATCATAGTTATTGATTTATTTGATCTTGATTTAGAAGGTTTCATATTGAATCTTGGAATAGGCTTTCCATGAACAGAGGCTACACTTAACAATACCACTGACTAGTTGAAAACAGCAGGAAGGAGAAGAATGATATCATTTGTTTTCTCTGGGACAAAGTCAAAGAAGTAATAATGCTATTTTTAAGTAGGATCCAGAATAATGAAAATGGTTTTTGTGGGGCTTCAGAGGATCTTAATGTAACAGTAAAAGGAGAGAAAAAGAGCAAAAGGGGTCATTCTCTGGATCAGACAGAAAAACTGAAATATGGATTTAATGTCCCTGAAATAATGAACAATTCCCAGTTCAGAGAATATATTTTAATTTGCCAAAAGATTGTTTCCATCAGGTAAAAGACAAATTTTAATGATACCTTTCTGAATGGGTCCCTCAGGATTCAGTAAGCCAGCTACAGCATAGTACAATTCAGAGTGCCAAGTGCACCCCTTAATTCACAAAGTGGGACTTAGCTACTAAATTTCACTGTGTAGAAGAACAAATTAGGCTGACAGTTCTTAAAAACCAGGTTTATTTTGCCTGGGATTGCTATGACCTAGGTAGATTTTATTTATTTGCCAGAGAGAGAGAGAGAGAGAGAGTGCGAGCTTGCAACCAGGGGGCGTGGCAGGCAGAAGGAGAAGCAGACTGCTCAGCTTTCCAGCTTTCACATTCCAAATGTGGGAATCAATCCCAGGACCCTGAGCTCATGACCTGAGCTGAAGGCAGACACTTAATCGACTGAGCCACCCAGACATCTCTGAATTGTACTTTTTATTCGTGGTCAATTCTAAGGAGATTTACTATTTAAAAACATCACCAACACCTTGAATAAGTTTGTGATCTCAGTTAGGAGATGGAGGAGGGCTAGCACGATCTATCAGATTCATCGCAGGGAATTTTTCCAAACCACACATACATGCTACCATTCTACACACTTGGTTGCACAAATGTGAGTATACCATGTTCCTCAGCAGTGCAGGGGTGGGGAAAAGGTTCAGAAACACCAACCTAGCTTACTTGGCTATATTATACCTAGATGCCAGGATGACATGGAACTATATACTTCATTCTTGTAAAAGTGTAGATAGAGGCAAATCCAGAGACTGGTTTAGTTGGTAGATTGGAATGGCCTCCTTAAACCAAGACCGGAACATTTCTATGTGCCAGACTACTGGGGAATGTTGCACTCCTTCACAGTGTCTTCAAATCTGCAGAATGCAATATCACAAACCAACCCTTTCTCAACTGTTTTCTGCTTGATTAGTCTGAGAGGCTGGCCCAGTTGCCTATGTTTAGAGTAGAAGTGCTTGTCACCTGACAACATATGGATACATATTGTTGTGATTTCCAGAAGTACAGGCCTCTTTGAAGGTAATGAGATCCGTTGGCGCTTTGGTGATGTCACTTAGATGATGTTACTTTATTTTTTGGTTTATACAATAATCATTTGGGAAATTATTTGCTCTCAAAGGAGAGATAAAGAAAAAGAGCAAGTACTATGACAAGAAAAGGAAAATTGAAAATCTTATACTGGTCAGCAAGTCTTGGCAACAAAGAGGTTTTAATTTTTTAATGTTATTTACATTTTACTCCTTAAGGAAACTAAAGCTATTGAGTCAATAATAACCTGAAATTGTATTAAAAAGAATTATTTGTGCAAGAACAGTATACTTTAAAAAACATGTTTGAATAACTTTATGAAAGAACAATACCCTTTAAAAAGCTACCCCTATAGAAAGAGATTTTAAAGAAATGGCAAAAACAAATCTGTGTAGAATTTGTTTTCTCGTCCCCAAATCTTCAACTTCAATCAACAATTGTTTAATCTAAATTTGTTTCTACCTAAAGGGAGAAACATTACTTTCTTACTCATTCTGAATCCTTAGTTTAGAGTCAGACTGACTGGCAGGATGAAAAAGTCCTCAAGAAGAGATTGGGACACTTACCTACATTCTAGATCAGCTCTCTGGAGATTAAGAAATTTGCAGTTATCAGAAATCAGGAACAAGTTGCAAGTAAGAATTTAAGTAGTTCAGGTAATATTAGGAGGTGCCAGCTAGTGTCAGTGATCAAGAAAATGAAACAGGACAAGAACACAAATCAATATAAAAAGAAAATCTATTGAGTCAAAGAATATTGTTGGCTGCTAAGGGTTGGGGGTGGGTGGCTATTAGTTACAAAGATGATTACAGTCACAGAAAGTAAGGGAATATTTACTGAGACCCTGTTATTTGTCAGGCATAGGATTAAGTGCTTTACTCTAATTACTTCATTTAATTGTCTTTACTGGGTAGGAATCATTTTATAATGCGAAAAGAAGCTTGGGGTTCCTGGGAGGCTCAGTGGGTTAAGATTCCAACTCCATTTCAGGTCAGGTCATGAGTTCAGGTGGTGAGATCGAGCCCCATGTTGAGAATTAAGATTCTCTCTCTCCCTCTCTTTCTGGCTCCCACCCCACCCTGCTGTGTGCACACTCTCTATTTATCTCTCTTGCTCTCTCTTTATAAAGCAGCAGCAGCAGCAGCAGCAGCTCACAGATATTAAACAACTTGCTCAAGAGCATACAGTGGTGAGTCCTAAATCTGTTTGTCTTCAAAACCTATATTACCATAGAGATGCCAACAGTGTGCAAGGGTTAGGTTTATGAAATTCTAGAAAAGCATCCTAATCTAGTTTAGAGATTACATAAACCCTGCTCCCCACTACTCAGAAAGCATTAAGAGATCTGGTGTAGAGTGTGTTTGTGACCATTAACAGTAGCTTTTTGATCCTCTGGAGGGTGAAGAAGATTTTAAGCATCTATTCGAGGAGAAACAGAGTTCGGAAGACAGCTGCGATTCATCCAACACAGGAAGAGACTCTCCCATTGAGACTGAGCTCCTGCAGTCAAACCAGGGAACTGTGGGAAAGGTTGTCTGGGCCTTGGGTAAGGTTGGGGGTCCGGGTTTGAGAGGTCTTGGTGATTCAAGCCAGAGTCTCAGGCCCCGGGCCTAACACACCATTGTTGCTGAGAATATCATTTTATTATTCCAACCAACCGACATTTATATAGGACACCATGCTCCACGCGGAGCTAAGCACTGGGAATTCACAGGTACCTCAAGAAGCTTAGATAAAAACAAAAAAAAATTACTGCTGATCCTTCGTGTTAGCTCTTCAGGCTGCTTTACTGATTCTCGGACAGTAAGAGTCAAACGGACCCCACTTTACGGTCCTTATCCTGAACGTCCCTCTTCTTTTGACACAACACAGCTACTGTCCTCCCCAACTTTAACTCTTTGTTCCAACTGCCCATTAAAAACTGAAGGAATAATTGGCATTTAACATGATATTAGTTTCAGGTGTACAAGATGATGATTCGATATTTGTGTGACTGATCATCACAGTAAGTCTAGTTCATGTCTTTCCCTACACATAGTTACTAGGTTTTTTTCCTCTCCCCGTGAGAACTTTTAAGATCTACTCTCTGAGCAACTTTCAAATATGCAACACATATTCTAAACTACAGTCGCCATGCTGAACATTGTGTCCCCATGTCCTGTTTATTCCACCTTCTCGATGGGGCCTGACATGATTGCCCTATTTGTAATCCCCCCCTTCTCTTTCCCTAACCTTTACCACTAGACACTCCAGGCTCCCGTCCTCTGCTTTGTTTTTTTCCATAGCACAAGGCATTTCAAATATTCTAGAAACGTTGTTTAAGCTTATTTCCCCTCATTAACTATAAGCCTCACAACGGCCGTGACTTTTATTTCCCCTCAGTCTCTTTAGACATATCTCAAGCACTCAGAAGAATGTGTGACACACAGAGCAAGCACTCAGTACAATTTGTTGAATTAAATTGGCCTGAATCGGATGCATTTAGCCCAGGTACAATGTGTATTGGTCTCAGAGAAGACTGTGAGTAACTTCTGGTGGAGGAGGCAAGTCAGGGAAGGTTTTGTGGAAAAAGTATGTCTCGGTTAGAAGCTAAAGATGAACGGGAACCGTCTATGCAGAAAATGGGTAGGAAAAGCATTGTTAGCAGAGGGAACATCATATACAAAGAAGTGGGGGTGGCGATAGAATGGGAGAGGTGAGGGCCAGCCCGGAAGAGGAATCTGATCAGAAAAGAGGGCTGTCCTGACTATGAGTGTCTGGGAAAGAAGACAAGATGTCAGTAGGGAAAGGTGCAGAAAGGTGCAGGCTTCCTTTCTCTTTGCACCCTATATTCATTTTCTTCTGTGAGCTCTAAGAGGCCGACCCCCAACTTCTATAACCAGTTCCCAAAGGGAGTCACGGAAAGGAGAGTGGCAGGCGGAGAGCGAGGTCAGAGTATTTATTCCCGTCTGTTTCCTCCTTGCTGGGCTGCTGTCCTCTCGCCCTAGATACTACTGGGAGGGCCCCCTTTGAAGGCTCCAGTTCTTTTTTAAAAAAGATTTTATTTAGTTATTAGAGAGCACGAGCCCCGGGGAGGTACAGGGGGTAGAGGGGGAGGGAGGAGGAGAGGCAGAGGGAGAGAATCTCCAGCAGACTCCATGCTGAGCACAGAGCCCAGAGATGGCTGGATACCAGCACCCGGAGATCATGACCTGAACCAAAACCAAGAGTCAGAGGCTCAATGAACCTAACCGCCCAGGCGCCCTGAAGGCTGCCAGATAGAGCCCAGATGATCCCGTACCAGGCAAGAGACAACTAGATATCCAATATTTACAAAGCAGCTGAACAGTAGGCATCAAGGGTGCCAGACTTTGGGACACAAGTCAGCTTCTTCTGAAGTGAAACGTATTTACATGCATCCTGTTGGGGCCTCACAGGGGTCTCAATCCCTGTGTTGCGGGCAAGCCAGCTCAGAACAGAACCTTGAGAGGATCAAAGCAAACGGTGCTTAGCAAACCTTATTCCAGGCTCCCCAGAGCAGAAGTTCTGAACTACGCATTGTGTGTGAGTGCCTATGCCTGTCCCTCAGGTTGTGTGTGTGTGTGTGTGTGTGTGTGTGTGTTGTTGGGAGTGAGGGGTGTCTGTGACTCGTCTTCTCAAAGGCAGATGATAATAAACATTTGTGAATGTTTTCTACATGTTGGTAGGTACTGTTCCGAGGACTTCACTGACATCAACTCTTTTAATCCTGGCAACAGCTCCATTACGCAGACACTAACACGCTGCCAACTTTACAGACAAGAAAGCTGGCAGGAAGGATGAAGCCAAGGTCTCCCTGTAGGCGCCGTGTGAAAGGGGATTCGCCTGGGCAGCCTGGGTCCAGAGCCTGCCCTCCCCATCCACCACCCCATCCCGTCTCTTTGCCTGACTCTGGACTCATACAGGGAAGGCGTCATTTATTTCTCACCCGCTCGGAACCTCGCACGATGCCTGGCACGCAGGAGATGCCTCGGAGTTCCTTGCTGATGAAATGAATGAACTTCTGCTAGGCAGAGAAAGCCGGGCGAGCCCTGGCAGCAGGTGGCTCCCGGACGCCTCCACGTCCACTTTCCTCCGCGGCACCGCGCTGCCGGGCCCATCCCGGCCACAGCCGCCACCCGGCCGGGCCCTCGGCTCCGCTTCTGCTCCGGATCTGCGCGAAGTGGGAAAAGACGAGCCGGCAGCGCCCTGAACAAACCAGAAAAACAGCCCTCCTCTGCTCCGCTCGCGAGCCCACAGTAGGCGCGACGGCTCTACCCCGCAGGGGCCTGGGGCGCCTCCCCAGCGCCAGCGCCGCCCCACCGCGCCCCGCCCGCCGCCCGAGGTCGGCCCGCCGCGCCCGCGGGGGGCGGAGAGCGAGCCGCTCGGGAGTCCATTCTGGACTCTGCACCCTTGCGAGTGTGCGCCCTGCTGCCCGCGGGCCGCTCAGCGCTCAGTCCATGGAAGGGGCCAGATCCCCGTCGCCGGGGGAAGACCTGGAGCTCCAGGCGCTCGGAGGGCAACCGGAGGAGCAGAAGCCTCTCAATGGAACCGTCCAGGTCATCCCTCTTTCGGTGGAGGAGCCCTGCCCAGCCCAGGTAAGGCCTGCTTGGCTCCGCGGCGGGCGGTGTCCGAGAGCGGACTCCGAGCCGGGCTGCCGGCCAGGGCCCGGGCCTGACACCCTCAGAGTTGCGGGGTTCCAGCCAACTCTCGGGGCGTCGCGGACGCAGAGCGCTGGTGCGTCCTGGAATCTTCGGAAGGGAGCGGACGTGGGAGTGCGCGTCCGCCTGAGCCCGCCAGAGCCCCTGAGACCCCTCCATCCCTCTGACCTCCAAGGAACTGGAGGAACCCTGGCGTGGAGGTGTGCGGCTCCCCTCTTCAGAGCAAATCCCCGGGGATAGAGGTGGTTTTCATAAGTTCTGTAACTTTAAGTGAAGTTTTTTTTTTTTTTTTTTCTGTTTCAAGATGGATGGAAGAACTAGAGTGATAGATGGAGTCGTCGCTCTTTCTTCAGAATCTCCTTGCCTTAGCTTTGCTGCCTTGCCACTTCCAGCCACCTGCCACCGTCCCCCGCTAACCCTCACCCAATGCCCATCATCCCCTGTCCCGCTTCACATTCTCAGACACACACACACTTTCTGTCCTTTACTGATCAGGCCTTTTGATTTGGCAGGAAAAGAGACCGGGAGAGGCGAGTGAATTTGCTCTGCTCAGTTGATGGGAAGTAATTTCAAAGTTTTTGTCCCAAAGAACTAGACTCTGCCTCCTTTGCTTTCCCTCCTCTCAATCTCTAAAGGAAGTCATGGTGGTGCTTAGGCTGAGCTCTTTTCTGGTCCAGCCCTGGCAGAGATGGGAACATTATTCATTCTCATCAAATGCTTGTAAAACAGCAGAGACTTTGAATTCACAGCCATCTACCTTCTGATTAACCCCTACTGCTGGCTTGAGGTTTACAGGGTGCTTGGAGCTCTCCCTATACATATATGGCTCCAACATGACCTTTCTAGGTCTCACTTCTCCACCTCCACCCCTTTGACTCTTGGCCTGTTGATTTCAGGGATAAGCAAGGACAACAAAAGGGGAAAGCACTGCTTTTGCTTTGGGATCAATTCCTGGAAACACTGTAAAGTTTGCTCTTCTAAGGACCTATAGGTACTTTGGAGAGTGATTTGGGACTTCATGTTTGAGTGAGAGATGAACACCACAGAAGAATGAAGGCTGGAGGAAGATGGTCTGTTCTCTGTGGGCTGGCTGTGTCAGTCCTCCAAGGCAGGATCTCCGAGTGGATTGGAGAATACTTGCTTCATGTTAGATAGAACATACCAGTGACTTCTGGGACTGAATCTAGACATAGGAGTTTTGGTGACAGTTTCACCACTAGAAGGTGTGCCTTGTGGCAAGGTGCTAAGGTCTGCAGTCAAATGGTCGTTAATGTGGTTAACCGAGCTTCTCTGGGAGGCCTGGGAATGCCTTTCTGAAAACAGATGAGTAGAAAAACATGCCACACGCATGTAGGGCATCAGTATTTTATAATTGTTTAGTACCTGCCCAGAAGAGACGGCTCTTTCGTGTTCTAATTATTTCCTCGTCAGCCAGCTCTACACTGATAGCCTGGACTTCCTCATAAATTAGCTTTGTAGGTCACCAAATAGAAAAACTATGGGGAGTGACAGAATGGCCTGAAGGTGAAGGGTATGTGAGCACTTGGAGGGCATTCAAATATTTGAACAGGAAACATTTTAAAAAGAGAGAGAGAGAGAGAAAAAAACCAAACAAACCCTCATCTAAATGCTAAGAGCATAAACAAAACAAAACATATGCTAAGAGCATTTTCATCTAAATGTATTAATCATTCTCTTTGGTTACATAGAATAAGTTGAGGTGTATTTTATTTTTTAAAAAGATTGATTGATTGATTGATTGATTTCTTGAGATCGAGAGAGAACACAGGCACCTGCAAGCAGCAGGGGGAGGGGCAGAGAGAGAAGGAGAGAGAGAATCTCAAGCAGTCTCCAGGCTCAGTTTGAGACTGTTGGGAAGAAGACACCCCACCTCATGGCTAACTTCCTAGTTGGACTTGCGGATCTGGGCGAGTCTACAAAGGCAGTAGAAAAAGCCTCTTTCCCTTGCTTGTTCTAGGCTTGGAGCTTGAGGGAAATTAGCCCCATTGCTATGCATTGTTCAGAATTTAGGACAAGCAGCAGCTGGATTTTCTGTGGGTGGACAAGTGGATTAAATCCCACAATGAGATGACAAAGTACAGATTTTCCTACGTGCTAAGAAAAATTTTCCAGATGTATATAATATCTGCTCCTAGGAAAGCCAAAGGGAAGAAAAGCTTTCTGTATCTACGAGAAAGAGAGAGAGAGAGAGAGAGTCCTGCCATTGTACAGGGCCTTAGGTCCTGTATTTGGATCCTTATCTGAAGGGGGATGCGACTATCTGGGGGCCTGTTCAGAGGAAAGCCACAAAAATTCTCCAGCCATATAATGCAATCATAGACTATAAGATGCAGTTTGCAAAAATCTCTGGAAAGCACCCCATAGAAAAACCTGTCTGTGGCTGCTCCCCGTGACCTGGAATTTGGGCCTGAGAGAAAGAAGATGTTGGTGAAGGAGGCAGTGTGTCCTTTGACCTGGGTTTTTAGGGGAGTCTCAGCACAGGTGGCATATACCTACTGTATCAGAGGCTCTTCCCCCTCAGGGTACAGTGGAATCTCCTGGGGAAACTTCTAAAAAATACAAATTTCTTGGTTGATTCTAATGTGCAAGGAGCCGAGAAGCACTGTTAATTTATTCTTGGGTTGAGAGTAAGCTGGTGGACTATTTCACAATGACTTCAAGTCTGTGAAGGTTAATTTTGCACAGGATAGTGTCTCTCCCCTAGGTCTGATGGGAGACAATGAAGGGGCCAGGCTGTATGTTGGCAGCTTTGGGCTGGCCAGGAAGAGACTTTTCCTATAGGCGAGGGCTGTGTGCTTGTGAGGTAACTCTCCCTAGGAAGTCAGAGTAATGGACTCCTCATAGCACCAGGGTCCTAATTTATTATTTCTAAGGGAAATCATAAGTGAAGGCACAAGAGGCCAAATTCACTGACTCTTGTTTTGCGGCTCATCTGAGACTCCAGCCCCTTTCATTTTGTACCGATCTTATGGTCCCGGCTGCTTCTTGTATCAGGTTTGAAAATGGCATGAAGTCATTTTGTCCTCAGGAGCTCTGTAAGTGGGAAGACCTCTTTCTGTCCCCTGGGAAGTTGAAGATTCCTTGTCCTGGGACTTTCCATGTGCCTTATTGAGCCCTTGGTTTTGGTGGCTTTGGAGTTTTCAGTCTTCAGTTGGGGTGAGAGATGGCTCTGTCCTTGGGCTCCAGAAACACACTTAGCTCAAAGGCATTTTCTTCTGTCCAGATGTTTCTTTTACTGCTCCCCTCACACCCGACCAGAAGAGCCAGTGTAAAGTATATATTCAGGGTCTCTAGAGTGTGACCTCTACTCTAGAATTTTCCCAAGTACCTTCTTAAAAGTTCTAGAACCTTCTACAGTGTATTAAGAGCCTAATACCTGACTGAGGCACAAAAGTGGGATAAAAGAATGAGGAAGTTTAAGAGACACCCCTCCTTCTCTCTGGTTTCAGTTTACTTTGGAAGATAGGCTGGTATCTGTTTATATTTGAAACCAGACAAAGCAGGGACAAATGAGCTGTGTGGACAGCTCATGTTCTGGAGGATCTCTCCATGATTGACATGGCAGGGAGGTCTCAGCAAGAGGAGAGATCTGATCTGGCTCCTGGAGAGAGTGGCAAGGTTTCAGAACAGGTCTCAACCCTGATAAAGCAACTGATTCACTCTGGGTGGCTCAAAATTACACACTGGGGAGGGGGGTTTAGTGGAGTTGGGGAACACCTGGGTGGCTTAGTCAGTTAGGCATCTGCCTTCAGCTCAGGTCATGATCTCGGGGTTCTGGGATCGAGCCCCATGTCCAGTCTGTTTCTCCCTCTCCCTCTGTCCTTGCCCCCCTTCCCCGCAACTCATGCTCTCTCTCTGTCTCTCAAATGAATAAAAAAAAATTACAGGCTGGGGCCTACCCCCACCTCTACTACAATCTGGTCTCCCATGTCTAGGGAAGGCCTAGGTGTGCGCGGTTTAAATTCCTCCTTAGCTGATTTGGACATGCTGCCAGGCTTGGGAACCTCTCACTGAGCGCATCTGAACTGTTGTCCTGAAGTGAACAATTTCCTTCTCTGGTGGCCATCACCACAGGCATGAGGGAGAGAAAGTCGACCAGGTGCTGCTCTGTGGGACTGGAGAACGATGGCTCCCATGTGTGGGGTGCCTAACATTTGTGTAGCAAGTGCTTCATGCCCACAATCTCTGGTCTTTACAACAGCCCTGGGAGCTGGATCTATTACTTTTACAGCTGAAGATGTTGGGGCTAGGGAGCTTCTGGAACTTGCTGAATGAGGCAGTCATTGCCCTCAGGCATAGGCAGGGAATGCGGGTACAGAACCACACTTGTCCCCCCACCGGAATCCATGGTCTCTGTGTGAGAATTCCCTGACGGCTCTGTGGGAAGCAAGGACAGAGTCCCAGAAGCCGGTAGGGGCAGGGGACAGGGGGTGGCCCCCAGTGGAGACTGACCCCACGACAGCCAGGCACGCTCATAGCCTGGAGCTCTGCGCTGTGACGCGGGGTGGGGGTTGGGGAGCTGTGGACAGCAGGTGCCAGCTTTGCCGTGACCCGCAGCAGGCATCCGTCCCACCTGCTCCCTCTGACAGCATCTTGGAGACGGGCTAGTGCCTCCCTTGCAGGACCATTTGACTGAAAGGAAATGGTGTCAGCGACCAACCAAGCGACTAAGTTGTGGCCTCACTACACCCACTGCAGCCTGCTTCCTGGTGTCGCTCCCATCCTTCCTTTCATTTCCCTTCCCAGGCCCTAATTACGTAGCACAGGGCACAGCAGTAGTCTCTTTGCTTGTCCTTGGCATGCTCACTCTAAACTACACATAGTTTTACTCTTCATCTTCAACTCAGTTCTCGTGCTCCAAAACCTTTCACAGTTCCCCAGCACACACCCAGTTAAGTCCAGACTGCTCTGGCGGCGCTGAAAACCTTCCCAAGGATGCTCGGACCTTTCATTGTCTCTAATCTTAAAGACCATGACTTCCTTCTGGAACCCACGCGGGCAGAGGATTCTCTTGGCCAGCCTGGTTATGACTCAACATTGAGGTTGCTCTGTCCATCTGCCTTTCTCTGTCCATCCTCCAAAGTCTTGCTTTGCCCCAACCTCCCCACCTCAGAGCCCCTAGGGTATTTTCCCCCTCACTTAAAAAAAATTTTTTTTTTAATTTATTTGTGAGAGAGAGAGCCCAATGCGGGGCTTGATCCCAGGACCCTGAGACCATTACCTGAGTCGACCACCTGAGCCACCCAAGACTCCTCCTCCCCGCCAACTTCTTCTTCTTCTTCTTCTTCTTTTTAAGATTTTATTTATTTATTTGACAGAGAGAGAGAGATCACAAGTAGGCAGAGAGGCAGGCAGAGAGAAGGAGGGAGGAAGCAGGTTCCCCGCTGAGCAGAGAGCCCGATGCAGGGCTCGATCCCAGGACCCTGAGATCATGACCCGAGCCGAAGGCAGAGGCTTTAACCCACTGAGCCACCCAGGCACCCCCCTCACTCCACTTCTTGTGAGGTTCCATTCTACCTCTTTGTAAACCTGACTCCGTGAAGTGTGGCCTGGAGAGGGCAGGATCCTGCTGCCTTTGCGAGAGTACAGAAGTGCTTCTGGAAACCAGTGACTGCCTCACAGTGTCCCTCTGCTTTCCAGGAGAAGGAGGAGAACCCTTGGAGTTCCTGTAATAAGAAATTGATTGGAAAGTGCAAACTGTGGATGGTCATCGCCTCTGTTTTCCTAGGTCTCATTATAGTCATCATAATAAGCTTATGTCTTATTGGAGGTAAGAGGATTTAAACAGGACTAAGTTGATGCATTTTAAGAACTTGTTTAATGCTTGTGTAGGACTTCCATTGATATGGAAGATGTGCTCATTGCTATTTCATTATTTATAATATGAATTGAAAACGGGCTTGGGATTGTTGTGCGGATGGTAGCGATCCTGTGGTTCTTTGTTTTATTTCATTTCTTTATTTAGTAAGTTCTGACTGAAGTATGGAGACCAATGTTTTACTTCAAACTCTGCCCACCAGATCCTGAAAATTTCTTAACTTTTAACTTACTTAGACACTAATTTATATTTTAATGTTTCTCTACACCTGTTTAGTTGAAATTTTTTATCATTTTTTTGGTAAAATAATTATTGTACTTCATCTGATATACCCAGTACATTATTATAATGATGAATAATGAATAGCTCATTTGAAAGCATCTTAAAAACTTTGTAGAATCGTGTCTCTATATGCTGTCATTACTTTAACTTATTTTGGAAATAACTATTATATTTGTGTTGTATGTGTTTACAGACTAAAACCATACATGGTGCTAACTATGTAATTTACATATATTATTTACTACTTATTTATTTTTTAAAATAAAAAGTTTTTTTGAAAATCTTATTTATTTGAGGGAGAGAGTGAGAACGAGCACAAGCAAAGGGAGCAGCAGAGGTAGAGGGAGAAGCAAGTTCTCCTCAGAGCAGGGAGCCCAATGCTGGGCTCGATCCCAGGACCCTGGGAAGGTGACCTGAGCCAAAGGCAGACACTTAACTGACTGAGCCACCCAGGTGCCCTCATTTTTATTATTTATTATGAATTTAAAAATAATATGTGTTCAGTTACCCATAAAACACATCCAAATTATTAAAATTTCACTATACTTTCTTCTTTTTCTTACTTGCATTTTAAAAATAATTTGAGATGTGATTGTATTTTATATATATATATATATATATATATATATATATATA